>NW_016162352.1:24179-43711 GCF_001687245.7 Rhagoletis zephyria | reverse complement strand
TACACTTGCTACATACATATGTACATATATTGTTTGACAAATTGCAACAGGCCAACAATATTGCTGGGCGCTGGGTGTTGTTGGGAAATTGCAGCTGCAATTGTTATCGCTTTTATTGTAGCTCATATCAGCGGGCGCGTGTGTGTGTGTGTGTGTGTGTGGTTGAGTGCGCGAAAGTTCTGCTTTCCACTGCGTCCATTCTTCACACCAACCGTCCGATCATCCCTCCGCGTCCATCCTTGCATTGAGGTCGCAGCAACTTGCAATCGCCGTATTCGTTATTTTTGGGATAAAGGATTATGCAGCAGCCGGCTTTCGCTTGACGCCAGCAAGTACATAGCTTAAGAGGCAGTCCGAAACAATACAGTGAATTTGAGTAGGGAGTGGCGTTGTAGCACCTTCAGTGCCTGTGGACATTGTTAGCTCATTGTTGTCGTCGGTCGGCGAGTTGATGCAGGGCAGCATTGCCGGCATTGTAAACACGGGCACGCAAAGCTTCGAAGATGAGCTTACTTCTACTTAAGTGTAAGGAGCGCAATTGCTTCGCTAGCTTAAATTTTTGATTATACCAATGAAGCTTTTGTTTGCTGTACTTCGCTGAAACTTATAAATAACTGCTAAGGTCTTAAATTTACTTTTAATTATGTACCTATCTGTGAGTTCAATGATTAAGATCTGTTCTTGAAGAGGGGCAGCCCACTCAAATGCGAAACGTAGTCGCGTTATAAAAATTTAGTTTTTTTTTTAATAAAAGTGCTTTTTAAAGGCTAAAATCACTGTATCCGGTCAATAAAATTACCAAAAAGTAAAAGATTCTGGAAAATTTTAAATTCCATAGAACTTTTATAAAAAACTTTTAGTTTCTTTTTTTTATATTGAACGTATTAAAGTAGAGTATCCACGAGGTGGTGTTGGGGCCACATCTAAATTTTTCGCCGTAGAGAATATAACGTGTGTTTGTTGTAATTCATACTATAATTGTGCGTATTATTTGTTATTGTAAACTGCCAGAACTTCGTCTCGCACACATCGCTTTGGTTATGTTAATTAAAATTCCATTGCAGGAAGATATGTATGCCTTCTGACGACCACAAAACCATAATCAGAAAAGATAAATATGCCACTGGAAATTAATAGAAATTAAATTTTGGTTGATGTGATTTTCGCCGGGTCCGTTAGTATCTCGAACTTGCCATTGCCAGCCATTTCTCGTATTTTAAAGCCTCCAATTTTAATAGATACATACATATTGTCACCTTAATTCACAAAGGCCCTAACCAACACTTTTTTCGAAGCTGCGTTTTTCACAGATTTTGCTAGGATATATTAAAGTACACCTTCACAAAAAAAAATTCAAAGTGTTAGTACCAAAAACAACCGAGGTATGCCACTTTTTAAAACGCCCTACACATATGCATAAATTGATTTTTATAATCGCCCTCATTGCGAGAGCCGTGTCGAATGCAAGTCGTTTTTCGAGAGTCAAATCGTATCTTAAGTTTTACGCCATTGCCTAAAATTTCCACTCGACTAGTGTATTAAAGTGGGAAAACTTGGCAGCACTGTATAGTTTACGACGATTTTCGTCGTTTACTTATTTCAGCACGGCTGTATACAATGCCAATATTGTCGAGTCGTACAATTGAGCCTAATTTACGACTTACGCAATGAGGCTGAATGTTTTTTGCTACTCCTGTAGAATAAAAAACTTGTTGGTTAGGGTCTTTGTGAATTAAGGTAGCGATATGTAGATCATAAAGTTCACCCGTGAGCCAAAATACGCTCCTTAGATACTTTTAAGAAATGAACAGGTGGAATAAGGTTAAGTTCACCTAGAACTGTGACCTATTAAAATCACTGAGCGCTGTTCAATTTGAAATTCCGTTTACATACATCTTTAAAAAAGTATTTTTCTGCTATATATGTATATCTCGTTTGCCTATATATCTTGATGCATTTATATCCATATACAAACTCCAATTTCATTCTGGGTTTCATAAAATTTTAAGCTAGCTTAGCAAAGATAATTTGGCCCTACTGGCTTACTGCCATAATTACAACAAGCACACGTAGTCATAGTAAATACCTATAATACACAACTTATGAAAAATATATGTATTTATGTGTGTGTGCATACCCTGCAAAAAAAAATTATCAATTGATAAAAACTAACCCACTTGTAGTTAGCTTTCTTGCGGGATTTCTATAAAAAATATAACTTGTATTTACCTACAAAGAGCTTACTTGTAACTAGTTGACAAATAATGCAGGAGTAATGCAGGAGATTGTTTTTTTTTTTTAACGCGTTTATATTTAAATACCCTGCACTTCGTAAATACTTTGTCAAATTGAGGACAAATAAGAGGAAGATCGAAATTTCATGTTAAAGTTTCGATTTCATTTTAAAGTTATGTATGTCTGACGGAGTACGAATATGGGACCGCCTACAGCTGAATATGTAAACATATATGAAATGTAATAATATAAATGAAGTAAATAAATAAAACTAATAATAAAAAAATATATTTTGTTTTCCTATTGATATTTTATGTCCAAAAAAAAATAAGTTACAAGTTAGTTACATCAAATGCAGAGGTAACCACCCTATTTCGCGACCATCGGCACAGAAATACAGTTAGCTTTCGTCAAAGAAAATATACAGATAATAAGTGACTTTTAGCACATTCCTAATCAACTTAAAGTTAGCTTATAAATAGTTAGATACATTTCCGGCAGGGTAGATACACATATGTATGCATATGTGTGTGACAATGATAGTGCGAGTACTCGGCGCGCAGTGTTCGGACCGAGATGCGGAAATAACTTACCCGAAAAATCGGAGGATAAATAAAATTCCCACAGTAGATTTGCATTCTAACACCCGAACTCATAAAAAAATAAAGAAGAATGTTTTATGAATCGAAAATTTTTATGAAAATGTCGCTTTTAAACCTATTATAATTTTCATGAATAAGGCCATTAGTGTTTTCCTTCATGCAAATAAAAAATTTCAAAATTTTACAATAAGCTCAATGTGCTATAGAAAATAAATGTCAAAAAACTGTATAAAACTAGCTTGAAATACATCTTTGTTTATTAGACCCTTTGTAAAAAAATACATTGCGTGAATTTGTACCTAGACTTTTTCTACTTTAAGCATATTCCTATATATATTTTCAATGGGTATCTTCTCCGAAAATTTTCTACAGCAGAACAGTAAATTGAAATATAACGCAACGAATTTCAACATATTTCCAAGAAAAAATTAAATAAATTATTCTATTCACCCATTTGATTTAGCAACTTATTTTTTTTTTTTGAATCAATAATTTTTATTAAGCTTTAAATTTTTTACTGAAATTCGAAAATTAACTCTCGAAAAACCCGTCATGAAAAGATCAAAAAATGAGTGAAAAAAGGAGCAGATGAGGAATGGAATAGAGGAGTAAATTTATAAATTAAAAAACTAAACGGAGTATATCAACTCCAATCGGAGTAAAGTCCGAACACCCGCATTTAAGTAATAATATTAGCTAAGCAATAATTTGGAAACTCGAAAATACAAGAGGATAAAAACCAAATGAACGAAAATGAATGAGTAGCGAGTGCGGTGCAGTTTGTGCGTTTCTTGCCGCTTTGCTGCATCTGATAGGTGACAAAGTTTTCATGCTGATGCGAAATTTTGACAGATATATGGAGGTTTATAATATGAACTTGGCACACAAATTTCAACAAACTGTGGCGGTCACTTTTTTCAAGTTAAAATGCAAATAATAAAAGAGAAATTTTTTCACTTAAGTTTTTTAATTAAGTCAATTTAAATTAATTAGACGTTGCGAACATCGCTGAACCTTAGCAAGCCATTACAATTTTTTTTTGGGGTTTCAAGATATACGTATGTATGTATCATACATATATGTATATGTATATCTGATATTAATCCTGAAAAAACGAACGGTCCCATAACATCTTTTAATATCGAGGTCCAGACATTTAGTAAAAAGAACCTGAACATTTCAGATCATGCACTTTTCATCTGAAAAGAATACCTTAAGAGAAGAACTGTCTAACGGCGGGCACTATTTTCCGAAACAAATGTGAAACAATTTTTATCAGAAAAAAGCTTAAATGGTCAGTTTCTTAATTATAAATATTATTAAAAAAAAAAAAAAAACTCAAGCGCCTTCGCTTAATTTTGTTTTGACTATAAAGTGCAAAACTAATAGCAACAATAACAATAAATAGACGCTGAAGATGACACCACAATCCAAAATGAACGATGATGATGGGCAGCAAGCAATCGACGCGCCAATGACGTTGGCGTAGCACACAATTAGCTGGCTGGGTGCTAATCGCTTTGTCAGGAACAAAAATAAAAGTAATATGCTGCATAAATGTTTGCATTTGTATGTGCATGTACGTATATTAGGGTGGTCCAAAAATGCATATGAAAAATTATAGTCGGAATTTGTATGCTCTTACCACCAAGATTGTCCTATACCGAAAAAAATATATCCATTATTTTTTGTTTTAAAATAAAGAAATATTTAGAGGTCACTCAAAGCGCTCAAAGTTCTCCATGTACTATTTTATATGGGAAAAAAACAACTTTTCCAAGCAATATTTTTCCATCGGAAAACTTTGTTTCTCTTCAGGAGATTCCCAATAATAATACCCCATAATTTATTTAACCATTTTTTCATAGTTACTATATTTTAAAGATATGCCAAAAACCCACAGAAAATGCCAGCAAATGCAATGAGGGGGATAAATACAAAATCTTTGGTATTAAAAAATGGTTAAATAAACAATTGGGTATTATTATTGGAAGGCTGCTGAAGGAAATAAGAAAAGTTTTTGCTCGAAAAATATTGATTTTTAAGAAATCTATAACATTTTTACGAAAAGTTGTTTTTCCCCATATAAAATACATGGAAAATTTTGAGCGCTTTGGGCGTTCTCTAAATATTTTTTGATTTCAAAATAGAAAAATAGGGATCTTAGGGGGTGAGCGTATTAAAATTCCGACTTTCTTATTTTGGACCACCTTAATGTATATATATACACAAATATGTAAATGATTGTATGTAAATAGGTACGGAGATATCGTACATTTTTATACTATATGCACGTATGGATGTATTTTACATTTGAATGTACATATGTATGTACGTATTTCGAGCATATATGTATGCTAATACATATGGACATCATTAGGATGCGCCACTGCTGATTAACCAAACGAACGGAACATTTTCTTAAATTATGCACGAGTATTAGAATTGTTTCCCTGTTAAAGTTGGATTTCTCTTTCCTATACAATTCAAACTGAAAATGAAAATATCTGGGGAAATCATCTAATAATCTACACTCTAAAAATTTTTTGTTTAAATTTGCGCATATTAATATAGGTAATCAGTTTCCTCTCTTAATGAATGCAAATTTACACACCGTGTTCATTAAATTAAACACTACTTGTTTACTTTTACTTATCATATGTGTGGCGTAGAACAAACTTTAAATTTGTTTGTTATGTTCTAAAGATTTATTGTTCAAAATTTCACAGTTTACACATAAAATGTTTAAAATTAGCTCGAAAAAAATTTTGTTTAAATGTATGCATATAAAGATAGGTAGTTTCCTCTTCTAATGTGTGCAAAATTAAACACAGTATGTTCACCTTTACATATAAAATTTGTCACGCAGGAAAAAATAACGCACAAATTGTTTGAAATTTAGTAAATATGAGCACTTAATGTTTATTATTAGTAAAAATATATTTTTACTTTAAAATTTATTACAGTTTTAAACATTTCATGTGTATATTTATGTGTATTTTTCAAACATCTCATGTTCAAAATGAAACCTTGAACATCTTGTGCATATATTTACACAGGTTCTGGTTGAAAAATAAACACTTTTCAGTAGTAGTTTTACATGCACTTTTTAGAGCGTAGACGAACATTAAACATACAAATAAATTTAAGTGTCTGGGCATTATTTCGTGTCATTTTAGCTTCCCTAAAGTGTTCTACGATTCCATGAATATATTTTGGTTGAAATGGAATTCATTCGTGCGCTCTATACGTTTACGTCTTAAAACGGGAGTAAGAATAATTAAAAGTGTAAAATTCTATTACTTCATCAAAGCTAACTTATAGCAGAAAACCCTTTTTCCACTAAATATCCTTCGAAAAGAGATCAATGTCAAATGCAAATGTACATTTTCGCCAAAGTTTTAAAGAAACTATGTGCAAAATAAAAACTTTTTTAATTCAAATAGGCAACTGATTTCATATTCATACATCAATCTATCACGACAGTTCACAAAAATCCAGAAAAGTCGCAAGAACCGAAAAGTGCCAATAAAATACATTAACGTGCATCACCCAGAATAACTCTGCCAAGATATTTCGTAAAACTATTAGGATTTGCGTGAGTTAGGCAGATTTGAAAACACCTCAAAAAATCTGATTATTTTAATTGCGTTGTGGAATTTTATTCTCCTACCAACTCGTCGGCTTCCTAGTTACCTTCATTCACATAGCGGCATGATACGCAACAAAATGCTACCTTATATGACCTTGGTAACAGTTGAAGCATATCAAAGAAGTCTATGAATCAATCTTTTTCCAGGTTTTATTTAGCAGGCTCATTAATATCATTGCCCGCCCTGTAATTCACCTTTCAACCAGATGGAACAGAGCGATGAGTGGGAATCCAAACTCCATATCCGCAGTTGTACACGTCTTCATTGATGCAGTGGCCGAGAGGCATGCCAACCTTTGATGTTTTAGTACCTACCACTATAGCACTCATAAATATGTATATAACATCAGACACATTCGGATGTCTTCCAAAAGCTCCCAAACCCTGTGTTTCTTAGCAAGGGTTTAATCAAAATGGATGCTCCAACTATCGAAACCTCTTCCTTGACGTAATTACTAGTTATTTTATTTGCCCTCATCTCCGTTTTCAGTCCCTATTCCTCAAAGAGGAACGGTACATGGTTTGAATTATGCCTTGTTGTAAACAGTACAGGGATCGGGATCGGGACAGGTTTGGACCAAAGGGAGAGGGATGTTAGTTGTTGAGTGGGATTGAGCTGGCAAGTAAAGAGGTGGTTGGTGTCGTGCGGCCTCTTCTTCACGTGGGTGTTGCCCCAAGACAATCTAGCTCTCGAGAGTGTAAATTTTTCTGTCTGTCTAGACCACTTATTATTGAGTATTTTTGGCACGGTTCGGCCATTACAATTGCCTGGAGTTTGACCCAAACTATTTTGGGTGGCAACCAGAAATGGTCCAAACATTTTATTAATCACTTTGGAAAGCGCCCAGTCGTTTTTTTTCATTTGCAGTGTGAGGCATTCTAATGTACATTTACACACATACGTGCATTGTAGCGCTTAATCGCATTTGAATTCTCAACTGTCGCGCTAACGATAGTCATATGCGACAATTGCTCGTTACTCGCTATCATTAGAGTATGGTTATTATTATTTTTGTGTGTGCCATTTTTACATTTGTTATGCTTATTGTTATCGTTTAATTTGCTACTGCTTTTTTGTTGTTGTTGCTGTTGTCCGCTGTGATGACTATTCATTTTGTGATGGTCGTGCTCGACCCACACACGCCCAACATCGACGACTCGAGCAATGCTCAGCCGCCGGGCGACCACCTCAAACCGGCCAGTCATTGGCCAAGCATGGCACAGCGCTGACGCTTTTTATCGATTTTTACCAGAACATCGACGAAACTCGAGGCAAGGCGCAAACTCGTGCGCGCTCGCTCGCTTAGTGCCGCTGCAACAATTGCTAGTGCAAACTGTCAGTTGAAATGTCAAAATTTGCATTCATTTGCGGGTAGATGAGAGCATAGCGAATGATATTTGAGAGCGCAGCAGAACAGCTGTCATTTGTTGTTTGTTTACAATGCAAAAAAAACTTTAGTGCAAAGTGTGTGGTTTACAAGTTACAATTGACTAAATCGCAGTTGTTGTTGTTGCCGCGCCTATTGTTGTTGCTGCTGTGTGCGTTGCGTCACACTTGCGTTGCGTGTTGCTGTAGGTTAGTGCTGTCGTTGTAATTATTATTGAGCAGCTTTGTGAAAATCTGACATTTCGCCGGAAAACAAGTAGAGGAAGTGAGTCTGGACAGTGACCGTGTGCCAAACGAAATGGGGAAACCCAAAAATTTAGCAAAAGAAAATTGTGGAAAAAGTTTAGTGAATGTAATTTGCGTGCCTGCCTGCCTGCCTGCCTGTGTTTGTGTGTGTGTGTGTGTGTGTGCTGATGACTTGGTTGCGGTTCGACCCATTAACGTGTGCAGTCTACATATATGCAGTGGCTGTGAAAGAACCAACAACACTAAATTATAGCAAAAATATATCAACAAACAAATAATTGTAAGCGATTTGGAACGGAAGTGTCATTTGCAGCCATTAGCAGCCACAAGGCGCTGCTCCATCATCGTCGAGTCACCCGATCACACCGCTACATCCAATAGCAATCGCTGGTGCGGCCCAGAAACTAAAGTAAATCGACTTTGGGCAGAGAGAGGCGAGGCGCTAAAGGCAAAAAAAAAATACTTAGTAGCTTCAATAATTCAATGAAAATCAAATTAAAGTTAATTGGCAAAGTCACGAGAGCAACGCATTTGCAAGCAAATGGCAAAGGCAGCAGGCAAAACATTAAGCAACAACAACAACAACAACAACAACAACTGTGTCAAGAATGGAAGTGGCAAAAGCAATTGTAGTATGTAGCTCAGCAGCAAGCACAGCGTGTGAAAATATGTTGCTTACAAAGCAACAACAACGAACAATAAAAAATCACAACTGAATGCCGCACCCAAAAATTTTAACAAATGCTACAAAAAATTTAAAGATATGATAAATAACTAAGTTAATAAAATTGCACAAAAATCAAAGATAAGAAAATCGGGCGGCAGTGAGTGATAAAGGGAATTGAATAAAGTAGATAATTTTACAGCGAAAGTTGGCACAAAATTTAAAAAAAAAAGTTAGATAGATTTCTTTATTGAATACTAAGAAAAAGCATAGCATACAAGCAAAAACAACTACACACATATGCCAGTCAAGTTTAACTAAACTCGCGACTAAAACTCCAAGATCAGCAGGCGTCAAGTCGATTTAACACAACAGAATAAAGATTTAACCGAATACAAAGCAACGAAAATAAACAAAATCAACAAAAACAGCATCGACTTCGGACATACATACATACATATATGTATATGTGCTTAATCATTTATTAGTAGCGACTGCTTGATTTGCGAAATTATTTCCATAAATAATAATTTCCCTTTGTTGAAATTCACCGAAGTCATAAAATACAGTAAGTGATAAATCATTTCGAACAAATAAAAAACATTTTCTAGTTACTTACAGACATATATAGTTTTATTGCATTTTTATATCCGGCGCACTTATGCAGAAGGGTATTATTGCTTTGCTCCCTTCAGCTAAAAGTAAAAGCGACAACAAAGAGCTCTCTTTGTAGCAGATTATAAATAAGGAGCCATAAAAGGATGTACGCATGTAAACAAATTTTTTTCTATACACGATTTGTTCTACATTGGGCATTACTCGAAAAGAGCGAAATGTTGAAAAGACCTAAAATAATCGAAGTAGATATACATACTTGCAAGCACATCCATTCCAAATGCTCAGAATGTAAAAAAAAAACTAAGGGCGTGTAGTCCCTACGCGAGAAAGAAGTGAAACTTAGTCCTTACCTTAGCCATAATTTTCATCGTAATCTTTATCTTTAACGGTTTTTTGGTATGGCCTTATAACAATTATGTATATTCAAATAATTTATTGATTACGCTACACGACAAAAAAAAATCACTAGGAATTAAATAAAAGTTCTCCAAAGTAGAATGGTTTCTCTGGGTCAGACCTAATTTCTGAGATATCGGTGAAAAAATGAAAAAACTCATAGTTGCAGTTTAGTAATGTAACTTATGTGCATCGAAAAGTTGTATTTGTCATCCTATCGCTTTAACATTTGGGAGATTTGTAAAGCCTTCATACAATCACACAAGTGATTTGGTCACTATAGAAAAAAAAAAACATACAGAAAATTAAGAAAAGTCGACCGTCTTAAAATCAGAAAAAGTTAGCCACCCTACGGAGAGCTCTATTAGAAAACTGTTAAACCTACTTATAATTTTTAAACTGAGAAAACTATGGGTTTCTTCATATTTTGACGGATATCCCAGAAACTAGGTTTGACATAGATAAACCATTACGATATACGCGGAATCAGTAGAAAATTGTACGTTGGAAAAGTTTTGTTTCATTCTTGCTGGTTAAAGTTGATCAAAAATTGTTGAGCAGTGTTATTATTCATTAAAAAAGTTTTATTGTATGGCAATTGAGAAGTGCATATTCAAAAATTTCACAAAGGAAATTTTCCACATGCAGCAGTGCATAGCAAGCATTTAGGCGCTGGGTGTTAGCAGTCGCGCCTAAACACATTTCTAATAGACACTAGCAGATAGATGAAGAATTATGCTCGCAAGCAGTGAAATAAAGAAGGATTTAGAATGCTTGGCACGATGTTATGACGTTTCTGACCCACCTTCGCTGGGATTGGATGTGGGGTTTTTGCGAGCTCTATGTTGGGGGCGAAAATTTTGCCCCTTTCGCATCTAAAATATGGTTTTTGATTTGATTATTTAATCTAAAATTTAGATTCTAGATGCATCTCTCGAGACAGCTGCTTACATACTTACGTATACCGTAATACGCACTTTGTGTTTAATTATCCAGGAAAACCAATTAACTGGGGCTCTCTCAGTAGATAAGTTCGCTTTTCAACCAATGATAAGCGAGAAACCCAAGCGAAGGTCGATTAACTGCTAGGGATGCAGTGCATACTGATTGAGTTTCTTTATTAATATTTTTTCTTTTTACTTTTGCATTTAATGAGTCACATTACATTTACACATACACACGTCCGTATGTACATAAATATCATCCATGCGAAGTACATAATTATCACAGAGCTTTCGCAATATTTTTTTGCAATTTTTACGGGTACTTTTTTAAGCTTAATGCATATACGATTTATTTATTAGTCATTATCACCTAGAGCGAAAAAATTGTGGTTTAGTTAAAATATAATTGTTTATTTTAAAGTTATTCGTCATCTTTGCATAAAATATGTATGTCATCAACTTTGATTTTATCAAGAAGATCGTTGAGTTAAGGAATAATATTTTAGTATGAATTTTTAGAGTGTGGATATCCTCTTTTTGTTAGATACCTTTTTCATGTGCATACCAAAATTCATGCATACATACAATGGTATATTGGTTTCCCCAGACAAGGGACACACTTGGTTCTTTTTTATATCACGAAAGCTGGGAGCCTCAGGTTACTCAGCCAAAGTGTTTCTAGCCTCGCGAGGGATGGGCAGTCTACTGATACAAAAGGGATCAGTTGAGATTCCTAACCTTACCGCGTGAATACCAATCGCACAATGGCCTGTCGGGACCTCCACCAATAGAAAGGAGCTCCTTTGGCCTCCCCCATCCATTCCAGGCCCAACCATCCAAGAGTGAACCGCAGAGGAAAAAAGACGCGCCCCGCTGTTTCATACCCGGTGATGACGTTTCAAGGGTGCAGTTTCTTGCCAAGTCAGAATCTTCGAAGTTTCCCACAACTGTGGCCGGGTCCAAAGAGTGGTGAGACATTCCGATTTCGAGTGCACCACCACAGGCCGTCATAGTCACCTCCGCTAATCTCCTAAACTGACGTCACGATCGTCAGCAGTAAATTTTTGCCTCAAAGGCTCTACAGAAGTTTTCATGGAGAGCTGACGGCAAAATATAACCCAACCAACCCTGTCTCCATATTTCACTGCTCCTTTCATTAACCCCGCCCCACCAAGTTCTCTTGAGGATAATCTTAATGGGTCAAGGCTTCCTCTATCCACTTTACTAATGTGAGTAGGGTAGTAGCCAACGACTTTCCCTTGCAGTAAGCATGTTGAGCTCTCGAAAGACAGTCACGACATTTAGTCGTTTTCCGGCCTTTTTAGTAGAAACGAAGACAAACTTATAGGCCTATAGGCATGCTTAGTGGAAGCATGAGAGTCCTTAGTGACCTTCGAGATTAACGCAACCCTGATGACCCTCACCCAGTTCGCTTAAATAGGAGCCAGCCAATTGCACGACACCTTCAGAGCCTTTTTGAGCGGTGCAGGTATAAAGCCATCGGATCCCGGCCTCTTGAAGGGTTTAAACTATGTTATCGTCCAGGCCATGTGACGATCATCCACAAAGTCGGAGAGGGAGGTACAACTCCCGTGCGTTGTTCCATCGGAGATTTCTCCTGGGGAATTGTTGCAAGCAAATGAGCATAAATCAGAAAATTTAGCGACTGCTTACTGCTCATTGTGCCGTCTGCCTCGTCTCTGAAGTAACCCAAGGGAACAGGATTCTTCCCAAATATTCATTTCATCGTTTTCATTTGTTAATTTTTATTTGCGTTGTAAAAATACTTTTTTGTTGGTATTATATACTTACTACTATATATTTAGACAGTTTCACAAGGAACCCTATTTTATACCAAACAAGAAAACTGGAAATGATTACAAACGTTTTCTGAATAAAGAGCACCCAAGGCCTAGCGGAGAAAACCGCTCACTTAGTCTGTTTCTATTCAGAGGCAAAAGTAACACTTACGCGGATTTGCTTTAAATTACACTTTAACTTTAACTTTAATATTAAAAATTGTGAAACTTCGCTTTGCCAGCGCTGACTTTTGCCGATAACAAGTGCTATTTATGTCTCAAGAGGACTGCAAACTTATTTAGAAAATGTACAATTTCCACTTTAAGATTTTAATTATCCACTCAAATACTCATAAAAAACTTATAATAAGCTCAAACATTGTAAGCAATCGACTCATCAAAATATCGCCAAGAATCATTCATTAACCAACATTGGCTCTGCAAATGCTTTCGATATCACTTAACTTCGAACTTAAGTAGAAGAAAATTAATACGATTAAACAATGCTGCTGTAATTGACTTGTAATTCTTTTTGATTCTCTTCTCTTTCAATTGTACGCACAAAATTGTAGACTCGCTCAAGCGCAACACCTCCAGCCAAGACAATGGGTAACACGCAAACGAACCACCACACCACAGTCAACGAGCCACAAACGCCAACGAATGGCGCTGGTGCTGGTGCCGGTGCCGGTGCAGGTGCGGGGGGTAGCGGTAGCGGCACATTGAAAAGTCGGCGCGGCAGCCGAGTGAAAGTTTTTGCACGCTTCGGCCAAAGGAAACAATCGCAGCTGCCAGCGTCCGCGACGAAGGAGGCCACCGCCACCACCACCACCACCAACACCACTGTGGCCACACCTACATCGACTTCCGCTTACGATGACTCCATCGAGGAGGAGGAGCTGATGCTACGCCAAAGTCATGCGGCTGTGATAAGGCAATTGGAAGATGAACAAATGGATTTCCGTAAGTTTGTGCTTTTCATTCTACAATTTTCATTGTTTTTCAGTTTGTTGTTTTCGATTGCAATATTCTTGTTGTTGGTGTACATATTAAAAACTTCCTCCTTTAGTCCTCCTACTTCTATGCTTACAAAACAGTTACTCAATTTACTTACTGTGCCGTCATTGATTGTTGTTGTCGTTCTTGTTCTTGTTCTTATTCTAGTTCTTGTTCTCTTACTTGTTAGTTACATACTTTTTCTGCTGTTTCTTTTTTTTTGTTGCGAATTGGATATTCTATTATATTACTATGTATTTGTATGTACTGGAAATGAAAAGGAATTAAAATTTGTAGTACTAAATATTTGTTGAATTTGGCGGCTTGTTCATTTACTGCCATTCCCTTTTATTTAGTTTTTGTTTCTTTTTTCTTTTAACTTTTAAGCCAATTTAATCGACCTTTTGATTGCCTTTTAAAAAGTTTTTAGCTTCACTTTTATTGCTAAAATTTTCAACTTAAAATTGCTACCAATTCCCATGCCCCAACTGTTGTTGTAGTTTCCGCGTAGTGAGAGGTACTGAAATTGGCAAAACATTTTAAACATTGCAGGCTTTTATATCAGCAATCGTAGACCAGTGTATCAATATCCACAATGCTTACGATTTTATTTTAAACCCCTTCCGCTTTCGCGTTGCATATTTTTAGGCCCATATGTCATTCATTCAGAGATTTTTAGCGATAGAAATTTAGCGCAACGATTTCTAGAATCCCACTACTGATGTGACTTCACTTCAAAAACTGAATTTGCCTAAATTTGGTTGATTAAAAATCAAAGATTTTGAAATGCAGCTGATTGAGTTCCAGTGTAATTTAATATGGACTAAAAACTTTGTCGAAACAAATGAAAGAGTTGGAATAGATCGAATTAGAAAGATCAGCAGCCAATTGGGCCAAAAATGTTAATACTAAAATTTTAGACAATTTGACAATATGTATTTTCCTCTACCTTGTACATGTGAGTCCTAAACACTTACCACGAGACGCTTAATTCGTTCTTTTAAAATTTTTTGTACGATTTGTGTGTCATTTAATGTCTCCAAGACCGGCGATAAGTGAATGAATATTTCTTTGGAAGTAATGGCACGTATACATATGTATGTATAAAGGTTCGCGGCCGTCAACTAGATTGGAGATTTGTGTGTACGCCGCTATAACTTATAAGGCCAATCTTGCTTATGGTACAATGACTAATTGCGCTTTCCTTCGTACCAAAACTTTCGGTTTTTGGCTGTCCCTTTCTCGTTTCATGTTAGTTTGAAAGGAAAAAATGCAAACTGGTGAGACAATTCCGTTTTCGTTTCCTTAAAATGTCATACCCTAATAAGGCAAAAACTTTATCAGGAGAGGTGGCTTCCCTGAAAATGAGATGGTTGCTTAAGACGACAATATGATAACGATTTTCACGAAAAATTACTTAAACTGATGCTTATTGCAACTACTTATTTAGGCATTTAATAACACAAATATTAATGATAAAATTGGGCATTAAAAAATACCTGTGTCATTTCGTTAAGAAAAATTCTCATTCAAATCAGGTTAATTTCCAGTGTAATTAGCAAGGCGTCAAAAATCGTGTTTTTGCAAAAATGTAAATTTTATTGCTAATTCCGGCCGAATGTTTGTTTGGGAAGATTTTTGTTTACGAATTCCATTAAATATGTATTATAGGAAATAGATGGATAGAAAATATATCTACAGATTACTTGGTATTAAACCCAGATCGTAGCTTAAAAATACAGGTGCACTACCCATGGACGGCGGTGTAGAGATGGGAGCCTACTCCTAGGAGTAGTGTCGCTCAGTCGTTGCGGCTGCGTACTTCTAGGTATCCATAGGTTCTGTAGGAAACTGAAATGGATGGAATAGCGCCATCAGAAAAATAGGGCAGTGATTTAATATGCCAGCTATGTACTGAATTGAGAAATAATTTTGAAAAAGACCCGGGAGAAGAGCATCGACACACACCAGCTATGGAAATGCCAATTTCAAAGCCACTTTATGCAGCGCGAAAAGGAGTTGCCTCTTCGTTGCGATGTCTAAAATGGAGTTGAGCAGTTTCTTCTTTTCTCGATAATTTCTTTGGGGTTCCTTATGTCAATTTAAAGTGATTATCATCCTCCTAACACACAGACCATCATTAAGTAAAATTCTAAACAAAATTCTATAAAGTCTAAAAGTTTAAATGGATTTACATAAGCAAATGCATACGTATGTACATCCGTAACCACGCAAACACTGACTATGTCATACATATGCATTCACACCGAAATCGAATTTTATTCATCGTCAAGAAAGAAGCTGCTCTTTGAATTTGCATTCTTTTCTTACAGAATTAATTTGTATGCCATTATGTTTGACGAAGTTTTTTTCTGCATAAATCCGAACACATAAATACAAAAGCAACAAAATTCATAATTCATAAGTAATACAGTGAATGGAATTGAATATTTTTTAAGCCTTTCACACGGCGCGGCGCAAGTATGTAGTCTGCTTTTAGGCGTTCGTGCATGCGGCCACCAAGTATCACAGCCAGCTTTGGCCATTGCACATAACTTTTTCGCGGCAAATGGAATAAAGCTTTTTATATTTACAATCCGTTTCCCCTGTCCGCCACACTCTTCAGATTATCTAAGCTCAACAGCATCAGCGTTGTTATGTCACAGGTCTCGTTCGCATCAACACCGTTGTGGCTTACGCAATAAATCCGACTGTTAAGGGATTGATATGTGTACTCATGTATGTATGTATGTTTGTATTCTGTGACATTGCTTACTATTTCGTTACGACTGCTGGGTGTTCACGCTCGTCACGCGGCGGCGGCCAAAAGTCAAATTCAAAATCAAATTTCGTACGCTTCAAATATTTTTAACCAATTTTTCCATACTTTCACAATCCAATTCAATTTTTTTTTTTCACCGCTACGTATATATGTATGTATAACTATCCAATGACAGCACACCACCCAACTACGATTCCAATCGCGTTTTACTCTTTGCTGCGGTGATGCGGCAATGTGTGGGCGAGTTGAGTGCTGTGCGTTGCGCTCTGGGGAGTTTTGTTGCTGAAACGTGGTCAATTAAGTTTGCAACGTAATAATTCCATGAAGCGCATCTATGCATTACCGCTGCTATCTTAGTACCGCTGCTGTGCATTGCATGTGAATATTTGTGTGTGTGTATGCATGAACATTTACATACATTTGGCATACTTATCTTCTACAGAACGCTGCTGAACTACCAAATTATGTCGTCGTTGCATTGCCGGTGCATCACAAATTCCCAAACACCTACACAGACACGCACACATGCACATACATGCATTTGCTCGTGCGCTCGCGAATACCCGAATTAATGCTTGTTTCGCTCATTGACAGCACTCATGTGGTGCTATGCTATAGGCGCTTTGCTATGCATTTTCATGTTATGTTACATACATACATACACTTTTCCGAATGCAACAAGGGAAATCGCATCGAAATTTCCGCATATTAAAATGCACAGTTATAGGAGCAAAATTGAATAAGCGTATCGCGCACTTTGAGTTGGAATCTAATACGCGAATACTGCGTAGTTATAAGCGAAAACGTCATTTGAATATCCGAATTGTAAATGAGCACGAATTATAATGGAAATAGAATTATCGAAATCATGTCAAAATCGAGGATATGGATTTTCAACATCGCATTTTAGCGACAAATGCAACTTTAGAAGATATGACGCAGTGTACGGCGTGAAGATTAAAGAGACAATTTGTTGTAAAAATGAGCGATCACTAAAAGTAAAGAAATTTGCAATAATAGCATTACTGGACATAGCAGCGGGGCTTTCAACAATGCCTACGCCTATACGAGTACCTCGTCTCCGACGGACCTGCGGGTGGATAAAACTCTGATTCGAGACACTGGCTGGTCTATCAAAGGGGCGCTCCGCATGGGGTATTCTCACTTCACTCCTATGGGTAGTGACGGTCAACCAACTGCTGCGGCACATGGCGGTGGATGGATAAGAGGTCCTCACATACATACATATGTCGATGTTGTTGCGGTTATCGTGGAAGAGCCATTTCCACGATAACCTTGTGCGATCTCATCCAAGCTACTCTTTATTCGCTAGTTACTTGGACCAGCTAAAACTGAGCTAATCCTTCTTACCAGACAGTATAAAGTACCGGCTCTTACACCTTCAAAACTCTCAAGCATGAAATTTAGACATACTGCCAAGTATCTTGGTGTAATTCTCGAGAGTAAGCTGCTATGGAACGACAACAAAATGGAACGCATCAAGAAAGCCAACACAGCGCTCTTCGCCTGTAAAAAGCCGATCGGCGTATCGTGGGGCTTCTCACCTAGGATGGTTCTCTGGATATACGAAGCCATTATTCGTCCGATTTTAGTTTACGGATCCCTGGTCTGGTGGCCTACCCTTAGCAAGGCAACAACGCTTAAACAATTTCTAAGGGTACAAAGATGTACGGAGCTATGCACCAGCGGAGCTCTATGCTGTACCCCTACCAGAGCTCTGAACGCGATTTTTTTTATCTATCCACGCCTGACGCAATTGCTTGTGAAACAGCCGTTATTGCAGCCTTAAGACTCAGAGAGGCCGTTGCCTGGAATCATGGTACATCCGGACACCCGAAAATGACGATGGCGTCCATACCGATACCTGCAATTACTGACGACTGCATATCATCAAATACCTTTAACAACAACTATAAATGGTGCTGTATATAGTAAACCAACTCAACAGGATTATAACTCCACTAACGCAACGCTATAAACATGTACACTGATGGCTCCAAACTTGACGGAAAGGTCGGGAGAGGAGTCTTCTCCCCGGAGCTGGAACTATAAATATAAATATCTTTTCGGCATCCTGACCACTCCGGTGTACACTGGCACCTAGTAAGAAGATCCAAACAGAAAAGACACAAGAATGATAGAATACAAGATTGCGCATTCTTGCGGGTGGTGACGTCAAGATAGCAACGAATAGGAAAGAGTAGATGGAGATGGAGGAGAGAAAGAGTGTTAACTGTCAAACCATGGAGGTCGCCATATTTACATACATATAAACATCTTTGCATACATACAAACAGTTTGCTAAAATGACGTCACACGAACAACTAATTCTGTCAAATTCGCCAAGAACAAAGTAGCAGTACTGCTGATTGCACCACCTCTGTCTCCCTACTGTTGTGTAAGTAGTTGGCAACCCTATGTATGCATGTTAGTAAGTAAGAAGCAAATGACAAAAGAAATAAAAGAAGAGTCAGTACAAAGCAACCACTCGTGTCGAACACTACATAACATGGTGTCAGATCGCGGTCAAAAAATAAAGAAATAAATATATATATATTTTCATCATGCCTACAGAGAAGGCGCAACCAACAGCAGAATGCAGTAAAGTGGTCAGCATGGCTACAACAGTTACCCCATTGGACCTAAAGGCAACCAATTTGTCACTCGCATGGAATAATTGGAAAAATTCCTTCAAAATATACATGCGTGCAGCGGGGCTGGAGCAACAGACCGACCAGCAAAAGGTGGCACTATTGCTGCACCACATAGGACCGGATTCGCTCTTGGTGTTCAACTCGTTCAACTATGATATTGATACGGTTGGCTACGATGAACTCCTAAAAAGTTTTAACGACTACTTCGTGCCTAAAGTGAATGTGGTTGTGGAGAGATATCGGTTCTTCTCCAGGAAGCAAGCTGAAGAAGAGACAATTGAAGAATTCGTAACTGTTTTAAAGAACCTTAGCCTATCATGCGAATTCAAAACTTTACGGGAAGATTTAATAAGAGACATTTTTGTGTGCGGGCTTTCGCCAAGGTTTAAAAGTGTCAAAGAACGCTTGCTCAGCGAAGTGGACTTAAAATTAGATAAAGCAGTGGCAATCGCAAAAAACATGGTCTTAGCCAAAGAAAACTCAGCCGAATTGGGTGCAGATAATGAAAAGTTTATAGCAGTTATCAGGAACAAAAG
>NW_016162352.1:11794-23254 GCF_001687245.7 Rhagoletis zephyria | reverse complement strand
AGGAGATCGAATATATTATAAGAAAAATCCTAAGTCCCTATGGGTACCGGGTCAAATAGTACAAAAATGTCAGGAGCCTAGGTCTTTTATAATTTTAGATGAAAACAAGAATCTGTACAGGAGAAATAGAGTAGATATCATGAAAATTCCAGAACACAAACCATCTACGTTAAATAGCTCGGAGCCAAATAATAGCAGTAATAATATGGCAAACAATGAGCCAGATATAAACGAAAAGACGGAGTCGGGTTCGAGAAAGGGAAGTGATATCGATCTATCACAACCGGAACTCGAGAACACTAGTACTCCAAGGGCAAAAAACCAAACAGTTAAAGAAAATGTCATCACAACCAGAAGCGGCCGTAGAATAGCTCCACCGCAAAAGTTAGATCTTTAGCTAGTTGTCACTTTTACATGTAAGCACATTACTTTAGTTTATATTTAGTCAAACATGTTTCGAATTATATTGTATTACTTTAATTGCAAATGTACGTGTATATTTAGTCAAATATGTTTCTAATTACATTGTGTCGATAAAAAAGGGAGATGTTGTGTAAGTAGTTGGCAACCCTATGTATGCATGTTAGTAAGTAAGAAGCAAATGACAAAAGAAATAAAAGAAGAGTCAGTACAAAGCAACCACTCGTGTCGAACACTACATAACACCTACATCGTGGAATAGACAAGTATTCATCTTCTCTGAGAGTCAAGCAGCCCTGAAATCTTTAGACTCATACGGAATCCGCAGATCTCTAAACGAGATGGCCCACCATTAAATAATACAACTCGTATGTGTGCCTGATCCCTAGTATGCGTCGTAACGTCATAGAGTAATGCATATGGTATCACAACGGGTCCGCTCTTGGTTGTAAGGGGAGTCACCCTCTCTAGCCATCTCAACCTAGCCAAACTTTATCTCTTGATAATTTTATTTTATTGGATTTAGAAAACTTTAGTATTTAAAAATAATTAAATGAATCTTCCGATACTGTAGATTGATGAGGAGTGTAGCTTTCAGCTGTTCTCCCATGAATCGGTAGAATGCGTGCGTTTTTCTTGGATAAGGACAACAAAGAAACTTTTTACCACCATCCTATTTACTTCAGACAAATACTGGGTTGTCTTTTTAGCTCCATGGGAGTCAGGTATGCAGTGGAAAGTTCGCAATCGATCCCTTTGTTTTTAGTACAACTAATGTTTCCTAACAAAACACAGCAGAAAAGATTCACTGAAAACAAGCAAAAGATTCCCCTTGTGTGGATCTTAGTACGATACGGTCTTCTTCATCTGCTCTGAAATAATTGAGTCCGCTGCCCTTGGCTATGTATATCGTGTAGCTAAATGAAAGTTCGGGAATGCGGTAAAGGGATCTACACCTAATTAAAGGATGGTACTCAGGGGTTGAACCTGAAGAAAACCTTCATAACCTGAAGCTAGAGTTAGGATGTCGGTTGCAATGGGAGAGTAGCCCAGCATATTTCAGGCGGAAGTTTATGTATGAAGAAAAAACCTGCGCAGAAAGTAAAAAAAAATTGTCGCCATCAGAAGTCAGCCTCAATTCCAATTGTATGTAAACTGGCAATAGGTCTTAATATAATCAGAGAGATCAGAAAGGCATGAGGATCAATGAGATAACAGCGCTGGTTGTGCTCAACTTGAGGGATATTGCTTAAGGGGCTCCAGTTTCTTATCAATCTTCCCTATATAAATTAAGAATTGTCCAAAAAAAATTTATAGGGAAGTGTAGACTAAAGGATCATCTACATAGACTAGGTATACGATCGAACGATGTTTGGCGGTTCTGCTACTCGACCAAAGAAACACCGCATCTTCTAGCGGTGATAGTTTTAACTGAAGTGTTGAGAAGAGCAGAGGATACAATAGATCCTTAGTGCACAGTCTCATTTAATATCTACCAATATATACCCAAAAAAACTAGATTTCGCTTCAGAGCTGATTTGTCGAAATGTTCCCCAATACTTCCTGAAGATATTGCAATTCATATACTGAATATAGATAACTCATGCACATTTACATACATACATACATGTACATATTTAGTAAATGTTTTTTAATAGTTCGAAGCAATCGAAATGTACAGCTTTATACCAAGTAGTGGTTTCTTAGACATTTGAATACTTCTGTAAATCTTACAATTTATAACTAATCTTATCTTAACTATTTTGAATTCCTCGCATGCAGTTACATATTTGGAGTTTTTATACCTGTTTACGAGTTAATATTGCGTTTAAAATGTAAGGCATTATTCAGTTTTAAACTAGAACTAGATTGTCTTTTGACTATTTATTTATAACGAATAGTAAATTGGTAATTTTTAATAAATTGCAAATTGTGCAGGAAAAAGTCAAAAACCACAATCGGCAAAGAAAAAGCTAAGCAAATTCTTCAGCAGAAAAGTTGATGATGAAACAGAAGATTACGCGACAACAGAAGGTAACAAAAAGAGCACAGCTGCCAGACAAAAACGTCCCGCACCGCAGCCGCCTGAAACAAAAGAAAGTGCGACTCGCTCACAAAAAGCGATAACAACGCAACGCGAACAACAAATAAAAGAATTAACGACATCAGCAACAACAAAGAGGCTAAAGTCATCAACAGATTTTGAATACACAGCACCCACAACGGGGGCAACAAACGACAAACAAACACCAAAGCCAGAGCACGACGAAGATCACCGTGAATTCATTGAGCATCTCTTTGCGGCGGTCACCACAAATAGCGGTAGCGAAGCAATTGGAACCACAACCACAGCACCCGATGCTGGCAGCGCAACAGACGATGAGCGGGAATGGTTGGACTATGACGACGACGATGGAGCGGGTAGAGGCAGGGAGATTGAAACTACAACAGTACAGCAGATGGCGGTTGGAAGAAACAAGCAAGCAAAACAAATACGAAAAAATACCAACAAACTGTTGGAAGAATCAACAGTTGGAACCATTGCGGTGGAGGGAAGTGGTCATAGTATTCCAGCGTCGCCAACAACAATAGACGCCAACAAAGAAGGCGACGATGCTACTAAGTGGAATGTCAACACAAAGCGAAACGGTAATCACAACAAAAAAAAACACACGACGAATTGCCTGTGGGGGAAGCGATAAAAGCGTATAGTGTTGAGCGTGGTTTGATGAGCGTAATGTACTTAGTACAAAAGAGAGGCTCAATCGCTGTGCTAGGTGGAGAGTTTGTTGTCAGTGTTGGCTAATTGTGGTAGAGTGTAGAGTTGTGTGTCAAAGTGCAGATGTTTTGTTTATAAATGAAAGGTATTATTATGACGAAATTAGTATTCCCCGATAGCCGGCACTGTATGTACACAAAAAAAAACAAGCCGTAAAAAAGCTTTATTTGCATTAATGTTTTGTTTTTATTCCACTTCTGAAGAATGTCAAAAACCAAAAACAATGTGTTACGCTCTCTCTCCGGAGATTTTTATGTTTACTTGTTTTCAAGTTTATCAGTGAACTCTGTTTTTTGTAAGGGCAGGGTTTACAATGCCGGGTTAGGATTCATAATTACTCTGTTTGGAGAATAGTTTCGCGTTTCTTGATCCCAACTTTGAATATAACTGAAACTTCCCTCCAAGCTGATAAAGCAAACAATAGGCAATTCATAAAGAAACACCGCCAGCTATGTTTTTTTCAAAATTTTTTGTTTAATGCATCTGGAAAATTTTGAAAAACTTCACGTTTTTTTCGCGGTTAGAGCTTCTTAGATTTTAGGCTTCATATTAAAAAAAAAAAAATCGACTATCGAAGCTGACCCTTTACCCAGAGTAAGAATTCATTTCAATGTTGAAGAACAGTGAATAAAATCAGCAAACAACGGCTGACCTCTAACTGCAAGCGTGACCTTTATTGTTCTACTTTAAATACATATACAAACACATACCTACTATATATCAAAATACAAATATGCGCGCATTAGTTTGATTAGCTTTTCCCAAGGGCCTTCACGCTTCATACGTGGCTTTCCGTTTTACACCTATCGCACGCAACTATTCATTTATTTAATTTACAATAAAATTTAAACACACCTTAGAGCGCACATAAAACCCACTAACTCAGCCCGTACTCGCATCAAACCCAACTCTCCAATAAGCTAAGGCAGCCAAGTGAACAACACTGACGACGACGACGCTCCAACAAAAGCGCCAGAGCACCCGGCCGACAAGCCGCCGCCGCTACAGCTCTTTTTACCGCTGCTTTTTTCTGTGCTCTGTTTTTTACTTGCTTTCTTTCTTTGCTCGCTGGCAGACAGCGTGCACAACAGCTCCAATTGAAGCTCCAGCCAGAGTTCTATGTACTACCAATTTACAAAACACACAAACCACAACTTCCAGTGTGACTTCAGTAATGCTTTACATTTCACAGGCAACGGATCGGCGACACACGAAAAACAACGGGTTGCAACGTCAAAAAGTTTTAGTAGCAGTGATGGCGATGCGGTGCAATCGATTAGTGTTGTTGTTGCTGATAGTTGTGGTATAGCAAAGCCACAAAGGTACACAAATCAAAGGCAAAGTCGTGGTGGTGAAATCACCAATGAACCAGCAGTGGATCAGTGCGTGGACAGTGAAAAATTTGAATTAGCTGAAAAATCGAAAAATTTCGAGAAAAGTGTAGAGAATGAGAAAAAACTTGGCCACCACCGCAGGTTGGTTGTGCAAACAGAATCGTGGAAGACGGCGAATGCCATAAAACGTGTTGAGGTTCAATATCGAGAACAAGCGACGAAAGAGCAGGAGGAAAGTGAACACGGAAAGACGGTGGGAGCAGAAAGTGCAATTGCATGCAAAGAAGCCACAGGTGGGGGCAAAATTAAAGAACAAAAAACAAAAACAATGTGGTAGTGAAACAAACAACTTAAAAGCTATTCATAGTGTTTAAATTATTAGCAGAGCTTGCATTATTTATTTAAAAAACTAAAAATACATATTTTTTCATAACAAAACTAGAGTAGTGGACATTTTAATGTACTGCATACATGTGTATGTATGTATTTGCATTTCATATACTTACATTTCAAATATTTACATACATACATATGTATGTGCATATGTATAGGTATATACAAACTGTTTAGAAATCATTTCATTTTCGAGATAAATGTTGAAAAGTTAATGGAGCAGAACCAAACAGAAATTGAAAATAAAAAAAAAGTCATGCTAATTTTTAAAATAAAACAAAAAATATTTAAACTGCTAAAATAAATATTTAAATGATAATAACAATAATAATATTGATAATAAAATAAATATGCAAGTAAATTAAACTGAACAAAATTAAATAAACTGCATATGTATATGTATCTTTTAAAAAACCAAAGGCCAATAAAAATAAATGAAAATAACAAAAAAAAATGCAATACATTAAACTAAAATATAATAAAAGTTAAAAAACATAAGAAAAAACAAATCGTATAAAATAAAACAATTAATATAAACAAATTAAACTACATGAAAAAAAAATCAATAAAATAAAATTAAAACAATTTAGTTGGGGCAAATAAAGGAAAATGAAATAAAATTAAATTTAATTAAATTAAATTAAATTAAACCAAATAGTAATTTAAATTTAATTTAATTTAATTACACTACATTAAATTAAACAAAATAAAAATAAATGTTATATTAATATCAAATTTAAATTAAAATCAACTAAAAATAAATAAATAAGCGTTATGCTGGGATAAAGATGAAAATATATAAATACAATTAAAAACTAATTAAACATAAAATACATAAAACATATTAAATTGTAAAAAAAAACTAAAATATTAAATACAAAATCATAAGAAAAAATTAAATAAATTAAATTAAAACAAAAAACGTATTAATACAAACAGTCTACTTTATTTTTAATTAAACGAAAAAGTATGAAATAATTTTTAAAATACATGAAATTAAAAATGGTATTAAATTAAACGAAAATTAAGTATGTTAAAAAAATAATATAAAAATTAAATAAAAATAAAAGTAAAGCAAAAAAATAACAAAAATTAAATCTAAAATAATTAACTAATTAACATAGTTAAAATATACGAAGAATGTAAAAAAAGAATTAACAAAATAATGTGAAAAGGGATAAGAAAAAAGCAAATAAACCCAATGAAAAACATTATAAAAATTAAACAAAACTGTACTTAATTATTGCAAATTAATATGCAAATTTATTAAAAATTAAAATGAATAGAAATAGTTTCAATTAAAATTTTAATAATTTATTTTTTTTTAAGAAATTAAGGTAATTCATCTACATACATATATGAGTGAATGGCTCGTGACCACGTAAACCTCGTAAACTTATGTATGTACATATGTAATTTTGCAGGTAGAAAACGAGTTTATTTACGAAGTTTTACGCGGCCTTTACACGTTTAGATGAATGCCCATAATAAAATAAAAATTACAAAAAAGAAATATAATAAAATTATATAATTTAAAGTAAAACAAAAAAAAATAAAACGAAAAATTGTGTCTATCGTACGTGTGTGAACGTATGAAAGACATAATTTAACTAAAAATAAAAAGTAAAAGAACACATCCAGTTGCGCCGTTAGAATACAAGCTCGTAAAGCTCTTCACGCCACTTTCCATTCAGTTAGTTTTACATTGCGACTTCCATTCATTCCCCCAACCATGATGTTCAGCTTCTGCCATGCACTTTTTCATCACCAACTCCACACCTATTGCAGTAATACGTATTTTCATATTTATACTAAGTATGTAAGTGTGTACATATGTATATACATACTATAAAATGTTTAGTTGCCACTAATTCCATTTTGGTCATTTTGCTGCCTGGCATTTGCATGTTGCACGCAACCTCCTCCGCAGTTCAGCGACTCCGCCGCGGTCGAATTCCAGTTCCAAGCGAATAATCACAAACAGTCATGTACATACATATATATGTATGTATGTATGTAAACATACATATTAAAATTTACATTACATGCACTGTTCGAGCGCGTCCCTTGGGTTAGCAAAACAGAATGCTAGCTAATGCGAGCCATAAACTATTGTTTACGGTATTTTGCACATAAAAATTAAAAAAAAAAAAAATTTATATACGTATCTACATACAAACATATATGTGTTACATAGACGTTGTTGAGTTATAAATAAAGCTATTATTTTAGCATAAAACCTATTCTAAGTCGAACACATGACCTTTGTATGTCAAGCAGCGACCTTAACATGCTTCCGGTAACTTTTTAACGCCTTTATTTTTTCTAATTCCCACCCCCAGGTCGCTAAGTCGCTTATTATACGAGTATTACACCACTTTCTTTTCTTTTTCACACATTCCACTTTCCACCTTTTTATTCTGGTTCTGAGCCGGCTAAAATTATTTGCCATCAATCCATTTCTTGCACCTCTATAGGCTTATATTCTTACCTCTCTCTCTCTCTCCCTCTCTCTCTCTCTCTCTCTCCCTCTCTATCCCTCACTCTGTTGGATAATTTTCGTATGTAATTTTATTTCCAGTACTAAGACCCCCCCCCTGCTGGTCGCTGTTGCCTTGGAACTGGACTGGAATACTTGTGTTTTTTAAGTTCTTTCTTTCGCTTTGTCTTCTGGCAACTGCCATTTGTTTACGACGCCGCTGTCGCTTTTTTGTCTGGTTGCTATTATAGCCTTTAGTTTTCTTGTGTGGGCTGTGCTTGAGGAACAAAATATGTATGTATTTTGGGGTGGTCCTTAAAATCAAATGAACGTTTTTTTTTCAGTCTCACCCCCTCCTGATTGGAGACGGTTAATGCGTGTCGGACAGGGGGCAAAGGCCGGAGGCCTCCAAGGACCCAAAAAATTCAAAATATTTCGTTTTATTTGATACCCAAAATCGATACTACTAGTCGGGGATATCACATATAAATTTTGGTCCAGATTGGAGTAGGATATGACGTTGTTATAGGGTAATTTAATCTTGACCCCTGCGNTCCAGATTGGAGTAGGATATGACGTTGTTATAGGGTAATTTAATCTTGACCCCTGCGCGACACGCCTTAACCGACTTTAATCGGGACCAAAATTTATATTGCCTCCCTACATTTAAGGACCACCCTAATGTATATACACACTTACATATGTAAATATCTCCATACATACATATGCAACTATATTTTTGTGTATACAATGCGTAAAGTATGACTCTGCCATAAATTGGCTCCGAATTAAAGGCTTGATGTCATAAATTCTGTACTTTAATTATTTATTCCAAGCATATGGTGGGAAGATTGATTATAGACGTGCAAATATTTAAAAAAAAAAATGTGAGCTGTTTCGCTTGCGAGACGTAATCCCTGTTCTTTTGACGTAATCACGTAACAACTAAAAATAAATCCTGTGTGCGATTACTTCGATGAAAAGCGTTGTTGTCATTTGGCTCAGTAAGTTCAATTTGCTGAGCGCCCCTGGTTCGGAGTATGTTCTCAATTCATACTTCCAAGTTTTAAACGTACATATCTTTCTCAAAAATGTATACCTATTTTAACAAACCCCTATTTGGTTACAGGTCTTGGATGAATTCTATTTAGTTCATATGTTTCTATGTAGGGTGGTTCTAGGAAGCGACGTCGTTGTCTAGTAAAGGCTTCGCATTGGCACATAGTGTGCTCTGCGATTTCTGTTTTCTAACGACACAATCTGTATTGGTCAGAGAAAAAGCTGGTTAGGTTGTATGGCTACCGGTACGAAAAGAAGGGAGGAGGTACCAACAATGATATTTATACGTTAGTTGCAAAACCCTGCGTACGCACAATAACATTCGGCAAGCGATTATTTCAGTTCATTGTCTTCCATGCTTAAATTACAGTGTGAACTTGGGGTAATGTCCGTTAAGACTCACCAGCATCGGGATACGCTCTCTATCCACCCATGAATAAAAGGAATTAGGCACTCCCAGGCTTTCGCCAAGCGCTCGCTGAACTGACTGCACGCCCCTCTTTAGAAAAATATTAAATGTGGCAAATGGATCTCCACACCGCCAATAGCCGACGAAACCTCGTTCCAGCCCTACAGTTTTCACAAAGATTGCTTATATGTTATTTTAAATTTGAGGTGAAGCTCCTCGCTCCTCCGACTACCCGTCCAACTTCGCTCTATCCGCAAATGAATTAAACAAGGCGTGCGCAGGCAGCTTTGCATCTAATGTCGACAGGATCAATGTTTAGCATTGCGTTAAGCGCAGGAGTAGGGTTGGTATGAGTCAACCCAGTGATCGCAATTATGGTAGCTCTCGGCACTCTCTGCAACTATTTAACCAAAGTAAACGAATCTATAGAATTAGTTTATTGAAGGCTACAAACCACCTTTACAAGAGGACACAGCGCTTGTGGATAGCACACCTAGCTCGGTATGAGCATGTTGACGCCTTCTTTACCCATTCTTCTATGCTTACTTTGTCCTCCTGCCGCCCATCTGTACAACGGACGGAACTTTTTTTTTAGATTTTTCGCCGAGCTACGAAAGGCAGCAGTTTATTAAGTGTCGAGATCTAAAACTGTTCAGCTACAGAACAAAATGCATGTGTTGATTATTAAGTCTTTATGTTAGTCGATCAGTGAGTGAGTTATTACAAAACGCACTCAGTCGCAAAGAATGTCGACCTAGTGTCAATCCTGCCAGGACAGATGGTACCTTTGCCAAGGAAGTATAAAACTCCTTTATTCAAAGCTCCCACCCTAAACGGGGTGGCACTTACTCTCTCAACCGAGGTCAAATATCTTGGAGATACTCTAGACAAGAAACTTAACTGGAAGCGAAACATTGAAGACCGCTCACAGCTGTGATAATACCCATTATTTTCTACGGGATAACCGTATGGTTGCCTGCGCTAAATAACACCTTGTCCAGAGGACGGCTGCCATTCTTATCATGGGTGCACTGCCTATCACACCCATCAAATGTTTGGACCTCTACGGCAAATTTTGGGCCGGCTGCAGTGCAGTACGATCCAACTGTGGAGAGACCTCAGATAATCTACGACTATTAGATTATACCACTCCCCTACTCTGTTTCGACAACAAATTCTCCACAAGAATCGCGGAGAGAATCGAATGCGAAGGGGCCACAGACTTGCAGCCAGGGTCTACTTAACCAAAGATATATTTGAAGTCGATTCTGCTCAGAATTCGGGCAATCCTCTATCCCCTTGCAAACACAGACTAAAGGCTGAACTCATTGAGGAGGTAAATATCAGGTGGGCTGTGGAAACCACTTGCCATATTACCAGGAAAATTTAGCCAAAGATTGATGTAAGACGATCCTTAGATCTTACTCGGCTGGGCCGGTCTTCTCTCAGATTAATAGTCCGGGTAATCACCGGACACGGCCTGATGGGCACACAGGTAAAAGGTTAGGATACCCTACCAACGATTTTTGTCGCAGTTTCAGGGACGAGGAGGAGGAGGAGGAGGAGGAGACCATCGAACCCCATCTCTGCCATTGTGCTGCCGCGCAACCAATTCTTCAACAAGCGCACTCAGTAGTTCAATTACTAACGGAGCGAAAGAAACAAGTCAATCATTTCTTGAGAGAAGATAGTAACGTTTTTTTTTAATGCTGAAAAGCGAATCCGAGATATCAAATTAACCCACATACTTCACCCTCTCTCGGAGTATAAGTGGAATACCAATGTTAGAGGTGGAATAGCTATTTTATGTTTCTTCGTAAAAAGAGCGAGCTCCTTTTTACGAGGCTTCACGGTTAGTTCACAATTCGTAACTCTCTTTACAACAAAGTTCAGGTATCTTTGCATAAATTTATACAGGGTGTTTAAAAACTTCCATCTAACAATTAGCGCTAGGTGCTGACAGCGCCTTATTACCAGAGGCTCCAACAGGTCGTTGACTCACTCTTCTCTGGATAGACACGCTGCCTTACTCCGTTGGGAGTGATTTCGTTGCATCGGTAGGCTCAGTTTATGTAGAGAATACATTATTAAACGGAAGGTACCGACCGTGCCATTCGTGGGAGTTTTCTGAGCTAGACTTCGCTTTTGTTTTCTTTCACCGGACAAGTGTGGCGGATGTTGGAATAGCCATAACTCCCCATTAGCTTCCGTCAGGCAAAAAGTGGCGGTGCTGATCTTTTGAATAGTTTTATATAGGCGCAGATTCTAAAAGAGGATTTCATCAAGATTAACTCACAGATATCCCACATCTTTAAGGAAAGGTATCTTTCCTAGTGGCAGAAATGGTTCCAGGAGTAGCAGCTATTAGAGCGGTTGATGCGAGTACTTAATGGCGAAAACTTCGGAGTCAGAACTCCGCGTTTTAACTCTTTTCTTTTAAGTTTTTCATCTTCAAAGTACTTAAAATATCGTATGATTTCATATATCAAAAAACCTAGTTATATATACTCCACTGGACGCATTAAACAAAACGAAAAATAATCAGTATTAAATTGTGTACTAGCATTTTTTAGAAAGCTTTTTTTTT
>NW_016162352.1:0-11694 GCF_001687245.7 Rhagoletis zephyria | reverse complement strand
CGCAGTTCAGCGACTCCGCCGCGGTCGAATTCCAGTTCCAAGCGAATAACCACAAACAGTCATGTACATACATATATATGTATGTATGTATGTAAACATACATACATATTAAAATTTACATTACATGCACTGTTCGAGCGCGTCCCTTGGGTTAGCAAAACAGAATGCTAGCTAATGCGAGCCATAAACTATTTTTTACGGTATTTTGCGCATGAAAATTAAAAAAAAAAATAAAAATTTATATACGTATCTACATACAAACATACATGTGTTACATAGACGTTGTTGAGTTATAAATAAAGCTATTATTTTAGCACAAATCCTATTCTAAGTCGAACACATGACCTTTGTATGTCAAGCAGCGACCTTAACATGCTTCCGGTAACTTTTTAACGCCTTTATTTTTCCTAATTCCCACCCCCCAGGTCGCTAAGTCGCTTATTATACGAGTATTACCACTTTCTTTTCTTTTTCACACATTCCACTTTCAACCTTTTTATTCTGGTTCTGAGCCGGCTAAATTTATTTGCCATCAATCCATTTCTTGCTTATATTCTTCCCTCTCTCTCTCTCTCTCTCTCTCTATCTATCTCTCACTCTGTTGGATAATTTTCGTATGTAATTTTATTTCCAGTACTAAGACCCCCCTGCTGGTCGCTGTTGGCCTGGAACTGGACTGGAATACTTGTGTTTTTTAAGTTCTTTCTTTCGCTTTGTCTTCTGGCAACTGCCATTTGTTTACGACGCCGCTGTCGCTTTTTTGTCTGGCTGCTATTATAGCCTTTAGTTTTGATGTGTGGGCTGTGCTTGAGGAACAAAATATGTATGTATTTTGGGGTGGTCCTTAAAATCAAATGAACGTTTTTTCCCCTCCTGATTGGAGACGGTTGAAGCGTGTCGGACAGGGGGCAAAGGCCGGAGGCCTCCAAGGACCCAAAAAATTCAAAATATTTCGTTTTATTTGATACCCAAAATCGATACTACTAGTCGGGGATATCACATATAAATTTTGGCCCCGACTGGAGTAGGATATGACGCTTTTATAGGGTAATCTAATTATGACCCCTGCGCGGCACGCCTTAACCGACTTCAATCGGGACCAAAATTTATATTGCCTCCCTACATTTAAGGACCACCCTAATGTATATACATATGTACATATTTCCATACATACATATGCAACTATATTTTTGTGTATACAATGCGTAAAGTATGACTCTGCCATAAATTGGCTCCGAATTAAAGGCTTGATGTCATAAATTCTGTACTTTAATTGTTTATTCCAAGCATATGGTGGGAAGATTGATTATAGGCGTGCAAATATTTAAAAAAAATGTGAGCTGTTTCACTTGCGAGACGTAATCCCTGTTCTTTTGACATAATCACGTAACAACTAAAAATAAATCCTGTTTGCGATTACTTCGATGAGGAGCGTTTTTGTCGTTTGGCTCAGTAAGTTCAATTTGCTGAGCGCCCCTGGTTCGGAGTATGTTCTCAATTCATACTTCCAAGTTTTAAGCGTACATATATTTCTGAAAAATGTATACCTATTTTAACAAACCTCTATTTGATTGCAGGTCTGGGATGAATTCTATTTAGTTCATATGTTTCTATGTAGGGTTGTAGGGTGGCAAAGCTAAACGCCATAATAACTCGGCTCCGTGGCTCTTGACCTCCGCCCCTCCGGGATGGCCTATCGCTATTTATTCTGACAGCCAGACTGCTATCAAATCTCTCAAATCTAACGGAACAACGTCCAAAGTAGCCATAGAATGCAGGAAGACTCTCAACCTGTTGGCATCAAAATGCTCCTTGACTGTTGTATATGTCCCTGGACATAGGAACATTCCTGGCAACTTCTTAGCCGACGAGGTGGCAAGGAGCGGGACGGAAATATTTGAAGTCAATTCTGCTCAGAATGCGGGCATACCTCTAACCTCTTGCAAACACAGACCAAAGGCTGAACTCATTGAGGAGGTGAATAACAGGTGGGCTGTGGAAACCAACTGCCATACTACCAGGAAAATTTGGCCAAAGATTGATGTAAGACAATCCTTAGCTCTTACTCGACTGGGCCGGTCTTCTCTCAGATTAGTAGTCGGCGTAATCACCGAACACGGCCTGATGGGCACACAGGTAAAAGGTTAGGATACCCCACCAACGATTTGTGTCGCAGTTGCAGGGACGAGGAGGAGGAGGAGACCATCGAACTCCATCTCTGCCATTGTGCCAACCTGGCCAACACGCGCAACCACCTCTTCAACAAGTATTTTCTGGATTGTTTAGGCGACTTGAACTCGGCGAACGTCCCCGACTTTTTTTGCTATATAAAGCGCACTCAGTAGTTCAATTACTAACGGAGCGAAAGAAACAAGTCAATCATTTCTTGAGAGAGGATAGTAACATTTTTTTTTTTAAACTGAAAAGCGAATCTGAGATATCAGAATAACTTTCTGTCTAGGATCAAACCCAGATACTCCACCCTCTCTCGGAGAATAAGTGGAATACCAATGTTAGAGGTGGAATAGCTATTTTATATTTCACCCCCTTTTTATGAGGCTTCACGGCTGGTTCACAATTCGTAACCCTCTTTACAACAAAGTTTAGGTATCCTTGCATAAATTCATACAGGGTGTTTAAAAACTTCCATCTAACAATTAGCGCTAGATGCTGACAGCGTCTTATTACCAGAGGCTCAAACAGGTCGTTGACTTACTCTTCTCTGGACAGATACGCTGCCTTACTCCGCTCCGAGCGATTTCGACGCATCGGTAGGCTAAGTTTATGTAGAGAATACATTATTAAATGGAAAGTACCGACCGTGCCATTCGTGAGAGTTTTCTGAGCTAGACTTCGATTTTGTTTTCTTTCACCGGACGAGTGTGGCAGATGTTAGGATAGCCATAACTCCGCATTAGCTTCCGTCAAGTAAAAAAGTGGAGGTCCTGATCTTTTCAATAGTTTTATATAGGCGCGGATTCTAAAAGAGGATTTCATCAAGATTAACTCACAGATATCCCACATCTTTAAGGAAAGGTATCTTTCCTAGTGGCAGAAATGGTTCCAGGAGTAGCAGCTATTAGAGCGGTTGATGCGAGTACTTAATGGCGAAAACTTCGGAGTCAGAACTCTGCGTTTTAACTCTTTTCTTTTAATTTTGTTCATCTTCAAAGAACCTAAAATATCGTATGATTTTATATATCAAGCCCAGCTGCATATAATGGACGCATTAAACAAAACGAAAAATAATCAGTATTAAATTGCGTACTAGCATTTTTTAGAAAGCTTTTTTTTAGATAGCTGCACTAGTATTCTTGTTATAACATCTTTCTAGAAGAACGCTTTAGATTCTTAGAAAATCAACTAGAAATTCAATCAGAAAAATCATTACCTACTGCCTCACCGGAAACTAGCATCTCCTCTCAAATATTTCCCAACTCAGCGCATCCGCATCCCCCTTCCATTGATTCACTCTCATTGCTACGATACCTTAAAGCAAATGTAAAAATATTTATTTTCTCTCTAACATTTCGCTCTTCTTATCACCTCAATTTCGCTGCTGCGGCACAATTTCTTCTCAAAAAAAAAACAAAAAACACTGCAGACGCACTTGACGAAGGGGAGATCTATGATGAGTACAACAACATGCTCGTCTCGGGTCGCCAGATTACACGGCAACAGCCAGAACATCAACAACAACAACAACAACAAAACTACGATATTGTTCTACTCAAGGAATTGTCAACTAGTTCTGATTCACTCTTTACAGACCCCATATCACCGCGTAGCATCGGCGAGCAACAACTACGTCCAGAAGCTACAAATGAAGTGGACAGATTCTCACGCGCATACAATCGTTTGGCAGCGCGCGGTCTCAACGATCTACCAACGCTTATCAAAGAACGACCGATCAGTGAGATCAGCATAACATCAGCCGACACCTCGGGCATACTATCGCCGACAACAGCGCGCGCAGTGCACGAGCTCCAGCGACGACATCGCGCCGATAAGGTAGCACATTTGTCAGTCTCACAAACGACATATTGGGAATTGGTGCCTGATACGAGTCCGGAACTCGAATCGGATAGTCCGGATGAACAGATGGCTTTGCAATTGGGCAAGAAGTTGGCGCAAGTGCTGAGTAGCAGCGGGAGTAGCGGCAGCGCGGCAACAGTGACGCCACAAGATGGTGCGCCAGCGGGTAGCGGAAGTGGCGCCAGCGCGGATATCTTCAGTAATATAGCGAAGACAAAGAAGATTGAATTGCACAATCTATCGTCGAGACTGGGAACGGCAGCGAATGCGACAGCAGTGACGGGCGCGGAGGAGAAGATGACAGGTGAGTGAAAGAAATTTTTAATCGATCTTGTGGCGTATTCATTAACATAAGGTCATTAAGAACGTTTAATTGTTAAAGAATTCCTTGATTCAACTAAGAGTTGAACTATGAAGTAAATAATTATGATTTCTCGCCTGCAATAGGAAAATGTAGTCTATATCTACACCTGGCTGGAAGATTGACCTATCTCGGCAGCCAGTTCGAAAACGCCCTATCTCAGAAAACTTTTCAGGAACCCCCTACTTCAGAATTTTATTGGAAAATACCCTATCTCAGAATTTGGTTGAAGTACACCCTATCTCAGAATTCGGTTCAAAAACGTCCTATCTCGGCTGAAAATACATTGAAAGTGTGCTGAGATAGGGCTTTCTTCAATAAAATTCTGAAGTAGGGTGTTTTTGAAAAGCTTTTTGAGATAGGGCACCGAGATAGGTCAATCTTCCACTCGATCGATTTCGTAGTTTAGTGAGGTATATATTCCCTGTACCGACGGATTTGACTTAGTTGATTTTCAACGTATATGGTATGGGTATTCCCCATGAAACATAATCAAATTAAAAATCGATTTAATGGGTTTCTGGATGTCAGAATTTTGTGAGCAGCCAAGGAATCTAAAAGGCGGGACGGTCGCATAAGGTAACTTAGCAAATATCAATTAGGCGGCAAAGTTCAGAATCAGAGGTTTTAGAAATATGTATGTACAATTATATCCAAACATATTCCTGCCATGTAAGTGTCTGCCTTCGAATTTCTACGTAGAAAGACTAATTTGGCCATATAAACCTCATGTCGGAGAGATAGGCTGCATTAGAAACTTTAGGCTAGTAGACAGTCGCAAAATTGCACTGAATCCGAAACCCGAAAAAGGTTACCCATCTTGTGGTGGCGTCAGGTCATTACGGGTACGGCTTTGATAGCCAATAAAGCACCGATGGTTGCTACATATGTAAATATATGGATGCTTGTATGGCCAGCACACGTTCTGTGGTGCATACAAGGGCTACACGGTAGAGCTTCTTAGAAGGTGGGGGACTCTCAAATTGCCACCCATTGAAGTATATTTCTAAGTACAGTGGACTCCGAGAATTATTTATTTCGAAAATCTTAATTGTCCAGAAAACTTAAGCAAATTTTCCCTCGCATGTAGCGTTTTAAAATCTTAGGATTTGACTTAAGTTTTCTGAAAACTTCTTGAATAAAAACAATCAAAACAATTAATAGATACAAACGTTTTTTTAATATATATGTATGTAGGTGTTTTAATAGATATTGAGTAAAAATAATAACAACTTACAATCAGCGAATGTTGATAGTTACATATTTCGGCGAGTTATACTTTTAAAGTTTTATTTGAAAACCGTCCGCAAATCTAAAAAATTACGATAACAACCTACTTAATATTTCTGGGAGTGCACTGTATATCAAAGGGTAATAGACAATCACATAGATTTCCAATCATGCAGTCTCTTGCTCAATTGCGGTATGGATACTCTACAAGACTTAACTCCTATTTATCGATACTAGACCCCGACATACCAATGTAGGTCTGGCATCGAAAGTATTCAAACATGACACCACTACGTCTTCACGGGCGCACTCAACCCAACTCAGCTATCACCACTCGCTCCGAACCTCGTCGAAACACCACGTTTCTTAAGACTACCGTTATTTGAGCTTGACTACTACTATTGAGGGACTATCCGACTCGAGGCAGAGTTAAGTAGCTGCTACAGCAACAGCTCCATCGTAGAAACTCTCATCGACTTCCTAATCTCGTCCAGAGGATCTTAGGACAGAAAATAATCCATACTTTCGGACAAACAAATATGTCCTCAAAGCTCTAAATAGCTACTAGTTCTCACCACGCACCCTTATAGAGTGCCGTCGAGCACTCAATAGTTTAGCCGCCCGAAATACGGTCTCCTTAATCTTCTTGCCTGGTCATAAGGGCTATGAAGGCATTGAAAAAGCGGACTTCCAAGCTGAAAAAAAGGGCAGACATACCTTTTGTTGACCCTGCCCATTTCTTGGATTCAAAAACAATGATATCTAGAAGGACCTCAACAAGTGGGCAATATCTTGCACTGCTAGCCATTGAGATAAGTTATAGGGACACCATCACTCAAAGAAATTGTTTTTCTTTAGTAACAAAAGAGCTCTATCGGCACTCATGTTAAGTAGAAAAATCTCAGAAACACTGTGTGGAGTACTAACAGGCGACTACACGTGCAACAAACCATCCTCGGCCTCTGTAGGACCATTGCATTACCACCTGCCCAAAACTAGCTCACCACAGAGTGAGACTTTTAAACGACTATACGCTCAGCGATATCGAACCTATGCAGATTTCGCGGTGCAATGGGCCTGAAGACCTACACTCCAGGCTAAGTAACCATCCTTGTAAAATGGGACCCACTGACGATATGGGCTGTGGATTTGGTGGACAGATGGAGAAACCCCCAGAGAATATTCCATATGATTCTCACTCAAGAGGCTGGAGCCTGCAGGGTACAAGCGTTTGCACAATTGATCTATCTAACTGGGTCGCAGCGCTTGTTTGCCCTTATATAAGTGATAGTAGAATATTGTAGTTCAGAGTTCCGCTAACGGTTTCTGCAGAATGTGTGAATATGACGATGAACCAGCAACTCTCACATTCTTCTTATTGAAGGACTTAGCCAGCCCAGATACTAACATCTTCTAGGTGCTGACTTTCTTTAAAAATATCGGGATTCATTAACGACACAGAGCTAATATTAACAAAATCTTTTTTAGTTGGCATTGTTAATAAATCCTTTTGGCTATAAACAGCGGGTTTCTAATCAAGCATATACAGAGACGATTTTGGAAAGTGAACTCAGTACTAATCATAATAATAGATGGGCGCTTATACAAAACTCGAATGATTGGCCAAGTTCTCCTCCGATTTGTGACGTGCGCCTTGATGTTGTCACACAATGGGGAAGGGGCCCGCAGTTTTACGCCGACTCCTAACGGCGATTGAATTTTTTATGAGAAACTGTTTTTCACAGCAGAAATAGATACACCGGAAGTTTTCCATTTCCTGCCGAGGGGAGAGCTCCTTTTATTTTTTTTCTTTTATTTTTTTTTTTAATGTTATTCAAAAACCGGGTTCGAACCCAGGCCTTGTGTAATGGTAGTGCCCACATCTAGGTCCTTGCAACAAACTTCACTTTAGTCATACCTATAGTCCAATTTTCGCCCGACTCGCAGTCCATAATCACTTTCTGAATTCTGTATAAATATACAAAATAAAATCCACTAACCTATCATAGGGCCATTGTAACAAGCATGTGAGCACACTTTCCCAATGCCTACCAACTTAGTACACACATACATACATATTTAGTGTATGACCGGCTTTTAGGCGCACGCCTTTCCTGTTTATTTATTTACCCATTAACCCAGTGGAAACAAATGGTGCCAAAATCATTTACTTTACTCCCTTCCGCTTCGCAAGTTTCTGGCCATACAATTTCACTTCAGCTTCCATTGATAGTGGACGTGAGAGCTCGACCTCCTCGGTCGGTGGATGCTTTTCATTTTGCAAACACATTACGAAAGTCGAATGCTAATAACAACAACAACAAAAACAAGCCAGACGCGTAAAAACAATTTGGTTACAATTACAATGCACATGCATACATACATATGTACATATGTATATTTCAATACATGCATACATATATGTATGTATGTACTTATGTATTTATGCATTGTGTTTAACAAGTGCCATCAGCTGTTCTTTGGGAAATGTACATACACATGTACACACATACATATGTACATATGTATATCAATGTACGTGCATGGGTTTATTGCTTCAATGGCGTCCATATGTACATATATATGGCGTACACAAGTGTGTTTCAACCACATATACATACATACACAAGCAGACATGTCCTACACAAGTTGGAAATTATTTAAATAACCATTTGGCCAACAAAAGCCAGCTAAATATGTAAGTACACAACTCCATTGGGTGGCTAGACGATCTATGTACATATGTATGTAATATATGCAAGTTCATACATACATACATATGTACATATGCAGTGCCGGCCACTTGAATACCGCCCTCTTTTGAGCCTCGGTATTGCCTCTGTTCCTTTTGTTTATTTATTAGTTTTTTATAAAAATATTGCATATTCTATAATAATAAAAAAAAAACATTTACAAAAACGCGATTTATACAAAATTTGAAAATCAACAAATTTACAAATTTTCAAAAATTTTTCCAATTTTTTTGAGTATGCAGCTTTAGAGTGCTTCAATTTCGATATAAGAAGGTGCAAGTTTAAAGTTTCTAAAAATAAAATCAATGGGCTACAAAACTGCATATTTACTCAAAAGTGTTATCATTTTTGAAGAAAATTTGTTGAATTTTCGTACATAAATTTTGTATTAAGTTTGAAAATCAGACTTACATGGTTTTTGTTATAGAATTTGCTGTTATTTTATAAAAAGTGAATGAAAATGTAATAAAACTGGCAATACTGAGTTGCAAAAGTGGCGCGCTATTAAAATGGCCGGCACTGTACATATGTGTGTGTGTGTGTGTGGCAAATAAATGTATTTAGAACTAAGTAAGACGATAGTTAAGCGAAAGACAAGCTATTCGGAAACGTGCAGACTCACTTAATTTTAATTTATTTACATATATACCTAAATATTTGTGTAAATATTTTAGAAATTCTTCGAGCATTTGGCAACCATAGATGTGTTACTTATATACATATATGTGCATTGTACATACATTTGCTCATGAATTGCTAGCGAAGTAGAAATTCTTCGAAATCTATAAGATATTTTAAGAACGTAGTTTCCCTATTAAGGATTTTGCAATTTCTTAATTAAAGCTTAAAATTTTAGGTAACAGCTTTGCAGAATTTTGCAACATTAAAGGGCAATTTTGTATGGAAAACCGGTTTATTTGGGTTGTTTTACACGATTACGAGGCATTTATGCGTTTTGATGAAAATCCTGCATTTTGTAACGGTAATGCTTGTACCTTATTAGTGGTGCGCCCCAGGTAAACGAGGAAAGAAGTGCAATAGTACTCGTAAGAAATTTATGCAATAAAATTATTTGTTTCACTGTCTAATAAATTGAACATTGGCGGAAGAAATTTGTTTCATTACATTTTAAGAGCCGTATGTGAATATTTGAACTCTAGTCGGCCGGACTTAAAAAATAAAAGAAATACTTAATAACTGAATTAAAACTTGAGCCCACTATCGATTTGCATCGGTATTCCATAAAGAAAATAATTATTAATTTTCAAATAATTTGTGAGCGGTTCACACTCGTATTTATGTACAAATGTATGTGTGCATGTACAGTCAGGCAATAAGGTTTAGGTACAGCAAATTTTTTGCAATACGGGAACTTATTTTTTAAATATTTTATTTTTCGTGAATTTTTTTTTTTCTCATTCATTGCTTACTTAATTTTTTTTTCTAAAGAGTGTAAATAAAAAGTGCAATAATTGAATGAACATTTCTTTAATATTGCACAAGGTTTGGAACTCTGATTAACCTTATTTTTGTAAGAAATTAGCAAAAAATAAAATATAAACAGTTGCCCTACCTAAACTTTATTGATTCACTGTATATCACTGTACTTAATTGATTTTCACCTATTTTCAAACTCGTTTCCATTATAAAAACTGTGTTTTGAAAACAAAAGTAACCTTTCTAAATATGTATTCAAAGTTGTTAAAACTTTAACCAATGAAATCGCAACAAAAAGGCTAAGAATTTAATGATCCTTTTCAATGTCTTCATGTCCATTCTTAAAAAAAAAATTTTTTATGCATCGCTTTGTAAGATATTATTACAAGAATTTTTACCCGAATTCTTTACTCATTTATTGACCTTAAAAAGTGTTTGGAAATGGGTAAAAGGAAGCTCACACATACATACTTACATTTAAGTATCCATATTGAGGTAATATTTTATTCCTCTAACTTCGGCGCGTCATTTTTACTTTTAATTAAATCAAGTTGCGAACGGCCCACCAGACAAACGGAAGCTGCTTCTTCTAGGCAAATAAAAATGCCGCTTTCGGTTTTCAGCTGGTTGTAGTAAAAGTAAAAGCGCCCGATATGCAGCTGTCCTTATGGAAAATTATTATGGGATTTTATGTTAAATACATATGGAAAGCAATTGAAGAAACTTAATGATGAAAATTATATATGTACATGAAAATTAAAAAAAAAAAAGAAATCATAAAATATAAAACGTAAACAGAAACCCAAAAGTTTTTAACACCAAAGGCCACAAAATGGGACGCACGCAAGCTTTGAGGCTGTGCTAGTTAGGGAGGTGTAGGTTTGTAGCCGGTAACTAAGCAAGCTTTTAGCGTGAAAAGTGTGTGTGTGGCTGCAAAAAATATTTATTCAAAGCTCAGGCAGCAAGCAAGAAATATTCCAACACGCACTTGGGCGGGCGAGCCGTGTTTTCGAGGTTATTTATTTTATTATCCTTTTATTGGGTTTATTGGTAAGGCTCACTGCGTTCGACCTTTTCCTTTTCTCTTCATTTTATTACTTTATGCGGATTTCCTTTTTTCTTTTAATTTCCTTTTTTCCGGCTCATCACCGCCTACCAAAGTAGGCTGCACAAACAATTGCAAGAAAATAAGTTTGACTCATTTTCTTCGAACAAAGCAACGAAAGAAAAAAAAAACAAACAGATGAGATGTAACAAAATATATTTTTTCCCCTTTTTTCTTATTTCTTTCATGCGTATATTCCGTGCCGCCTTCGTTGTCGCCTTCGCCAGATGCCAGCACCTTGAACAACAAACAGTTGTTGCCGCCGCCGCCGCCGCCGCAGCCGCCTCCGACAGAAACTCAATCAACCGTTATAATTTCGTTTAAATCATCACAAACACCTGTTCAGTCTCAACACCAAACGCCCGCACCACATCCCGCCACACCTCCGCCAGTGGCAAGATCGAAACGGGATGCCACTGGTTTGGTTACGCCAACCACAACAACACCAACAATTGCAGCATCGGAAGTTGCTGCATCAACGCCTACCACCACCGCTGGTGTATACTCGGAATCGGCCGCCACAGCCGCTGTGACGGCAACACCGTCAACACCAGCCATCGCCGGCATTCCAGCGACTCCTGCGACTCCTGCGACTCCGGCCACCCCTGCCACACCAACAACGACGCTTAGCAACAATGTACTCAAAAAAGTTGCTACATTTACGGCTGAGAAGGCAGCAGCGACAGCGGCCAACACTATTAGCGCCAGCGCCAACGGAAGTTCGAGCGCCGCAGGCATGGCCGGGCATTTGGAGTACATCAGCGGCTGTCGGC
>NW_016162351.1:28643-43726 GCF_001687245.7 Rhagoletis zephyria | reverse complement strand
TAGATATAGATATAGATATAGATATAGATATAGATATAGATATAGATATAGATATAGATATAGATATAGATATAGATATAGATATAGATATAGATATAGGTATAGATATAGATTGTATATTTCATTGATATGTACATATCTCTCGCTCATAGGGAAAGCACTTAGTGAATTCTGTTTTTCGTTTTGCGCATGCATTTTCTTTTTACTTTAAAATTTCAATAATTCACACAAATTAAAAACACGTTTTTTACGATAAGTCAATGCTGAAACCACACTCTTTATTTCCTTTTAAATAAATTTCTTTTAATTCCGCAAATTAGAAATTCGCTAGAAATGTAAATACATAATTAATTCCAAATGTCAATTCTAAAGGGATTGCTTCGAACTATATCCGCTTAATTCACAGAACATGATTTTCATGTGAGCGTTTTCAAAATATCTAATTAATTTGTATGTACAAAATCCCATAGTGATACACGAAACAGAAACAAATTTAAATTAATGAGTTTCTACCTACTGATTATCTTTTGACCTACGGATTCGTAGAAACACACCACTCTTGTAAGACACAAAACTCCGCGAGAAACATTTAACCTCAATTTAATGTTCAAGACCGTTTTCAATATCAACGACACTAATTACTATTTCAATTGAAAGAAAATATCAATAACGAAAAATAAACACTTTCATATGTTGATGACGTTGAAAAGCAAAATTGTATTCAAAAGAATTTGGTGCAAAATAAATTTTGTTTTCAAAAACTGGTATATCTTTTTTGTCCACATTCCAGTTTTGATAAAATATAGCCTATGTTACGTCCGAGGTCACTGTCTAGATACCCGTTAAAGCCCCATGAAAATCCATTCAGTAGCGCCGGAGATTAGTGAGTTCAAACAGAAAAACAATCTACAGTTTTAATATAGTATATAGATATAGATATAGATAGACAGATTTAAAAAATGTACACAGTTGAAATATGGTTTCCGAGTACTAGTTAATTAATAAATTATGTAGTCTTTTGTAAATCTTGATGTTGGTCTGCGCAAAAGCACTGTGGATGGCGTAGCCGGAATAATATATATGCACAAGAAATATTGTATATATTTAACAATAGAAGCGCTTCCTCCCCTACTCTTTCCGAAAATTCCTTTGCCTGTGTCCTCATTCTCCCGCATCAGCTCGCCCAACCGCGCAAGTTGCCTTTTGTTGCTTAAAATTTTTGATCTGTAATTCAGACTCATACATACATACATATGTATATTTCACAATTTTTTACAACTTACAGATCAATTGACTTACTTTTTATCCACTATAGTACCACTTTGTTATGTAAATTTTACAAACGCAAACTCCAACGACTAAAAAAACAGCAATAGAAGTATGAGCGATTAAAAAGTATTCACAGTCGCTAATTGAGCGACTAAGCGACACTCATAATAGCATCGATAATCGATAATCGCTTAACAGTCGTTTATCTACTGCCAGTCGACATTCGCAATAGGGGTGAAAGTTTTGCTACCTTTCCATATTTTAATAGTGGTAACCGAGAAATTGAAATTAGCAAGAAACCGCGATATTTTTTGAAGAGTGCTTTGACAGATGATTAGCCACGCCATACTTTAAGATCAGTCGCAAGGCGAGATCACTCTTTTAGCAGGTGTTGCCAAGCGGCCTATGGTGAATATCGTCATCGTTATCGTCGACGATCGTCGGCGCAACAGTAATAGCTGAAATACAATGCCGGCGAACGGCGAACTCACCACAGCGAAATTCGCGCTGTCAAAATTAGAACACCCGCAAGCATATGAAATTGAACACAGCCAAAGCGAAATGCGAAGTTCGCTTGGCGGCGTTTCATGGCGATAGATTTATTTCTATCGCCCTGCTGGGCGATGACAGCTGTGCGTGCCAAAGGTGGCCGTATTTCTTTTTTGCTTTCAAAGTTTTAAAAGAAAACAACCTAAACACGATTTTTTTTTGTTGTTTGAAAAATATAGTTGTGGATTCGTTAAATCTGGCTTGAAACAAATTATTTATAATAATCTTTCTTTGTTTTACATTTATATTTGTTATCATTTCCTCATTTCTAAATATGGTTTAGTTTTTTCTAAATATGGTCACCCAAATTATAAAGGCGACCAAATGGGATCAGCTGTTTTCGCTACCGCTCTAATTCTGTTTAAGTAGGCGAAATAGCTGGGCGAACGGTGAACGACAGCATCGCCCAATTCGGCGAAGTTTGCCGTTCGCCGGTATTGTATTTCAAGCATAACATGGCTGACGATGGCCATATTGTCACTTTTACTGACGATGACGATATTCAACATAGGGATACAAAAAATTGAAAACGCGAAACTATTGCATGAAGTGAAATGGTGACAATAACCTAACCAAAGGCTTGTGAAATAGACCATTTTAAAAAGAATTGGACCAATGGACCAAACGAAAAGAAATGGACCAAATTTGGTCCATTTGGACCAAAACGGCAACCGTGTTATTGACCTATGTGTGAGGAGGATACTGCGCCTTAGTGGTTTCAACTTAAACAAAAAATTTTGACTTTTCAGACTCTTTCGCTTTTAAACGCTTTTTTGCATTGGCCAACGCCAAAGTTCTTATTAGGCGCCGCGAAGTAAGCGGGCATTGGCTAGTTCTCCATATAAAAAATCATCGAACATACTTCGTATGGAAGAAAATGACTGACATCGTCTACAAAAAAATTGCCAAAAATCAACGAAAAGCCCTAGGTACTTCAAACTTGCACTTTATTTTACTAAAATTGAATGGGCTACAAAACTGCATACTTAATATCCTTTTAAGAAACCTAATTAAAAACATCGAAATTTTTGCGAAAGTTTGCTGTTTTTTTTTCAAATATTGCACAAAGTTTGAAACTTGTATTGACTAAAATTTATAACTTAACTTTTATAAGACTAAAATTTAAGAACACAGCAAGAAACACAAATAAATTTCAGAAAAAAATTGTATAACAGCGCTTAAAGATTTGCATGCCTGTTGTATAATTTTTTAATATCAGAAAGCAGAAAATTCGGGAGTTACTGTTTTTTCTTTTAACTCTTACATAACCAAAGTTTTGACAACCCCAAGTAGTTTTCTGTTTTAAAACCGAACCACCCCACTCCCCCGCCACCCCCGGGATCCGCCACTGATCTTATATTTATATTCAGATACCCTAAAAGTTGTCATATAAACTTTACAATAGTATAAATTCCTGTTAATAATTACTTTTGAATTTTGAGATTTGACATACCGTCACTAAAATGTAAATATCTAAGCCTATTGGTTAGACTTGGTTATCGAACTTACCCTCTGCATTTGCGAAGGTGTTAAGGGTAATATGCAAGTGGTTTTATAACGGCCCCTACTCTTTCCTACTCTTTGATTTATTTTTTTTTAATTAATCAAAACGACAAATTTTCTGTATACATTTGCTTATACTAATGTGGACATAAACTGCGTTATGACCTCTGAATCTATAGCGGAATTAGTGTAATTTTTGGTTTATAAAGTCAATTTGCAAATATTGAAAGATTTGTGAGTGCAATTAGCAATCTTTTAAGTCAAATTTCAAGTTTTTAAAATAGAGTTCTGAAATAGACGGCGTGGACTTACCTTTTTTTGTTTCCATTATGTTTATTGCTTTAAGGCAAATTCTATTGGAATGTATTGTCAGGAATGTATTCTAAGTACCATAAAGTATTTTAAGCAAATAAAATTTTGACTTTCGTCCAGCTAGATCTGCTATCCGAACCACTGTGCGCTTAGGCTTAAGTAGCCGATGCTGCAGCCAAAATGTAGACGCGTAAAGAGGCGTTATTCGTAAATTCAATCGACTAATTTCAATTAGAAAATGTCGAAAAACAGTAGGTCCATTCAATAATTTTTCCAGTAATTACTTGCAGGGAGAGCGTAAAGGAAAAATAGAGAGTAAAATTGAGAGGAATAGAAAATTATCAGAAAAAGTTATTGAACGCAAAACTAGTAAAAATTGCAACTTACGCCATTTTGACATTTTCTGAAAGTTAAGTTTTGGCGCTCAATTTTCTTTTTGATAAGGAATATTTCCCATCGACAAAAAAAAAATATACGTTGGATTTAAATTATTCATCCATATTTTCATTTGACTAACTATGTTTCATCAAATCATCCTTTTAAAACACTTTGTTTACATTTAAATTTGAAGCATAACCTTACTTTTTGACTCCTGCAAGTTCCTGCTACTAAAATTTTGACTTGCAAGAATTCGCAGCTCTCTCGGGTTGTTACGCTCTCGAATTCACTCTCTCTCTAGCAAATTTTTTGCGTTATTGAATTCATTTCCAGTAAAAACTTGCAAGTACTAGTAACAATTTGTAACAATTTGCCGCATAGTAACGTATGCGGAATAAAATGTGGACAATTTCTACGCAGAACTTCTGTTAAACACATGCGCCAAACTATTGTACAGAATATCTCTAGAGGTATTTGAGGAAGGATACGGAAATTATTTGAGGAGATTTATGTTAGCAATACTTTACTGTAAGAGAAAAAAGTGAGTTAGTGGAGAAGCTTTCTCGTAGTTGAGAATAGTCTTGCAATTACGTATAACGATAAAATGTTAAAAATCTGGCGTGTGACATGATGACTCAGAGTTTTTGTCCAAAACGTCAGGTAGTTTCTGAAGCAATTTTCTAGAACTGTATATATATTTATTTCTTAACATTTCGATTATATTTTGCTGCTTAAACTGGGTGATAGCAAGTTATGAAGGTTATTACTAAGTCTTTGACATATATTGTGGAAAAATCATTGGAAGCTCGTGGGATCATCTTGGATATAGAGTTGTCAAATCGCTGTTATCAAAAATGTGAGGTGTTTATATTCGTAGTAAGAAATGGTGGTGGGTTATGAATCTCCACGTACATGCTTGATATGAGTATATCTAACCGGTGGAGTCGACATGTTTTGTCAAGCGAAGGTTCTTTTCGACCAATTAGCTATTAGAAGACACATTGTTCGAATAAAGCTACCCATCCGGTTCTATTGTAGCAGATCCTAACCCAAGGCATAACGGACATGGGTCGTTCTTAAGAAACATGACCAATTGGTGTCCCCAGACTTTACTATTTTATATTTTGTTTCTTCAAAAAGAAAATAGAAAAATATCTGCATTTTTATAAATTATTATCGATTCTACGTAACTATATTATAAAAAAAAAATAATTAATTATCTGAAAATAACTTAAAAAATATTTTCAATGTCAAAGGTTTAGCAAAAACCTGTGTCCCGAGCCAATTTATAAAAATTTAATAGTTATTTTCAGTTGAAATAAAATTGAAAAAAAATAATATTTACAATTTTTGTTATTCAGTTTGTGTATATTAATACCATATATAGAAAAGAATGATGAAAAATAATTTTTTTGTATAATCTTTATGAAGAAAATTTGTGTCCCCAGGTTTTGGTCCCCTCTGTTACGTCCACTCATTTTATTGAAAAATGTTTGTTAAACGTTATGACGCGTATATTTCTCTTATGCTTCTCCATCATAACTTAGCTAAAATCAACAAAATGTGTTTTGAACTGTTCAGTCTTGTTTAGTGCGTTGTTGAGTAAGGAACCCAATTGTATGCCGGGTACGTACCCTTATTCAGTGTCAACTCTGTTACTGTTGAAAAACGGTGAGTAAAGTGATTTTTTATTTATTTTATAATTTTTTTATAAATATTTTATGTACATTAATTAAGTGGACAAATAAATTCTCCAAAATTCGAATAAAAAGCTAAAATATGGTATTTTTGAGTTAATTTGTCCCCTCTGTTACCGGTCCACTCTGTGACTTATTAACTCCAAAAACTCCAAAAATTAAAAAAAATACTGCTGGTTATGGATTCCTATTGTTGATACCATCCGTAACCACATGAGGCCAATTATAAACATATTTGGCCAACTTAATTTTTAAAAATTACAAAATTCAGAATGGTCATGTTTTTTAAGAACGACCCACATAACCCAGGCTAGTTGCCTAAGCAGCTAAACTGTGTTTTGTGTCATGAGGTTATAATATGGCAATGTACAGGATGCAAAAAAACGTTATGCCTTGTCAAGTAATATTTTAAAAATTAACACACATAAGTGCCCGCTGTACTAAAAAAAGTACACCCCCAAAAGTTAACTTTTGAGCTTTTTTCGTTAATTTTAATTCCTTAGTTTGTTTAAATTGCTTCGATGATCACATAAATAAAATTAGATATAATAAAATGCCAACCGTTTTTGTTTGGGCGTAAATGGGTTAAAGATATGGCGTGTCGTCCATTTCCGCTGTGACGCATATAAATAGTGCATATATTTAGGCGCAATATTTAACTTCTTCTGGCGGGGCGACATCTAGAGTCTTCTAATTGTATCTCCTTGGTATGATGCCTACAACGAGGTATATATCTAGACTAGGTTGATATCTAGAATTTTCCAAAAATAGCTTTGCTACATTTATAGTAGGTGCATTCTTTTGCAACCGAGCTACAAAAGAACACTCGCTTAATTGACGAAATACACGCAAAGCAACAACACAAACTCGGCTATTTATCCGAGCTCAGCCAGGTCGGTTAAAAAATACGCGACCTGAAGGCTAGTGTTGGTAAGTGAAAAAACTGCTATATTGTGAATTGTTAATGGGAAAGTGGGGAGGGAAATTTTTGCTTCCTTTTATACGTGACTTATATTTTAAAAGAGTAAATATATTACGCAAATACCTCGCATAATTACTCATTTAAATTGGTTTTTGTATCTAAATCCCGTCAAACTAATCACATTTTCTTGCCAGCTACCAACAGGGTTGCTTAAGTAGCTACAAGTAATTTTTAGTAAAAAAAAACCGACTTCAACTCTCATATAAAAAAAATATATATATATATATATCTCATGATCGGCTGATCGGATCTTAACCAGATAGTATGGGACCACCTCTGAGACACTACCTTTCCGATGCAAAAAGAATTATCGAAATCGGTTGACGTGGTCCAAAGTTATGCGGTAACATACATATGTAAATGCATGTGTGTGCACCTTTCTATTAATATCGTTGAATTATTTTAATATCTATTGCAAAATTTTATTCAGACAGGACTAAAAAGTAGAAAATAAATAATATAAAAAAAACTTTTTAATATACAACGCTTTTATAAATGGACTAAAAAGAAGAAAATAATATATCTCAGTCCCATAGAATTTGTTTTGATAACTTTTGTTTTTGAAATTTTAGCAAAAGTCATTATAAACAATTTATGAGATTGAAAACGAAAAACGTGGAGCGCGAAAGTACAAATTTGAGATCGATATTAAGTGAGATCGTTATTAATATACCCACATACATACATATATTACTCTTCAATTTCAAATCAGGCTTATTACATTCCCCCAACGCTTTTCATTTTCATTCTCATAAATTGTTTATAATGACTTTTGCTAAAATTTCAAAATCAAAAGTTATCAAAACAAGTTCTATGGGACTGAGAAATNTAAATTGTTTATAATGACTTTTGCTAAAATTTCAAAATCAAAAGTTCTCAAAACAAGTTCTATGGGACTGAGAAATATTATTTTTTAATTTTAGTCCATTTATAAAAGCGTGGTACATCAAAAAGTTTTTTTAATTTATTTTATAATTTTTAGTCTTGTTTGTATAAAATTTTGCAATAGATACTAAAGTATATCGACTTGCAGTGAAAAGAGAACAGAAGACTGCAAGCAAAATAGCATACAACATTCGTACTGTGCGGTCGCTTAAACATTCGTTTGAAAGAATTCCTAAAGTTACTCTGTTTATCTAAGTGCTAAGCAGTTCTAATTTGTGTAATTTATACTGGAAAAAGCTATTTGAAGCCAAGCTCCAATAAATTGTTGTGTTTTAGACATAAAGTGCGTGGATTAAAAATTAAAAATTAATATTCTTGTCATTCCTTGTGCATATTTGCCTCTTTTGGTGCATTATTGTTGTTTTGCGTGAGAGTGCATTTTCCCATCTTCCGCGATTTATCATACATTTTGCTTATCATCGATCAAATAAGTTCCCTGCAAACAGCTGATTTTGGCTTGCTTTTATGCTTTTAAACTTATTGGCGCAGTGGCTTTAAAACTGTTAAGTTCAGCACGGTTTCTAACCATTGAACTTACACTACCTAGACTTCTGTGTCGCTCATCTTTGCTGCTATCGTACTAAAAGCGTACACTGTGAGTTTTTCTTGTGCATACATACAAATTGTTACTACTTCGCGCTGCAATGTATTCATCCTGCTGTTTTGAAAAATGTAACATTAAAAACGACTTAGAGCGTTGCATTGCGTGTTGGTTGTGTGATGACTTAGCTCACGTAAAATGTGCTGGTCTCAATGGTAGGGTGGCCGATATCATAACCGATAACAAAGGTGTTCGTTGGTCTTGCCCCAAGTGCAGATCAACCGAAGTTGAGCTTTGTAAAATGTTTAGGAGCACCAGAAGTGGCTTCCAGGAGATGGGTAAGGAGTTAAGACTTCTAAACGAAAAGTTTAAGCGATATGAAGATGCATTTAAAGACTTTAAGTGCATTGAATCTTCATCCTCTCCATCACCCAAGCTTAAACAAGCTTCAAAAAAGCGGAAGCATGGAGGAGACAGCATTGTTCCTAATCCCATTGCTTTAGACATTGACACTCCGCCAATTGATTATTTGCCTACTCCCGGCTTAAATAAGGAATTAATAAGTTTTAATTCTCCGTGTGTTGAGTTATCTCAAGCTGCATCTTCCTCAGGTGTCACTACAAGGGCTGCAGCAAAAACGACAGCTGTGTCTGAACCTACATCTCAAAGTGGACCTTCTCCGTTACCGAAAGAATTAATCGTAGTTCCTGCGAACAAATCTGTGTTTGTTTCGCGCTTTTCTAGTGAAACGTCGGTAGTAGATGTTAAGTCTTATATAACATCAAAGCTTAATCCCCGGCACATAGCTACTAGAAAATTTAATTTTTTATACGAAAGAAGCATATCTTCCTTCAAAATTGATATTTCCGCCGACCATTTTCAAAACATTGCTGATGGTTCATTCTGGCCTAATGGTGCTTTAGTTCGTGAGTTTCAGTTTAAACCTCGAGCTCGGAATGAAAATACTGTTCAAATTCCCTCCTCAGGATCAAAAAACTTATAAGTAATTTTTTCTTCAATATTTATTACCAAAATGTTAGAGGTCTAAATACAAAATTAACTGAGCTGTACTTAAAGTCTTTTGATTTAAATTATGAAATTTTGGTTTTTACTGAAACTTGGCTAAAACCGAATGTGTTTAATAGTGAAATATTGTGTAGTAAGTATGAAATATTTAGAAATTATCGCTTAGATAGAAAAGGCGGGGGTGTTTTAATAGCTGTTCAGACCAACTTTTCCTCTGAAAAAGTTGTGTTCACAGGTTCAGATGATGTTGAATTCCTCTGTGTTAGAATACGGTGCCCCTCAAGTAGTGTTTTTCTTGTTGCAATTTATATTCCACCAAACTCTAACCCTTCGGTTTACTTCAAACATTCTTCATTATTGCTCTCTTTATTTTCCATGGTCAAGCCCTCCGATTCGATTGTTGTGTTGGGTGATTTCAATCTAGCGTGTCTTTCCTGGGATTCGGTGGATGTAATTCTGGTGCCAAATTCTTCTCGGGATGTACTTAACCAATTTCTTAACGAACTTTCCGATCTTGGTCTATATCAGCTTAATTCAGTTATCAACAACTTAGGTAAATGTCTTGATTTAGCGTTTATTGATGATACTGCTAAATGCACTATAATACGCGCCGATCCTTTAGTTATGCCTATAGACACTTATCACCCACCACTTGAGTTGTCCTTGGCACCATCCTACGATTCATATTATTGTCCTGAAACTAGAAAGCCGAAAGGTCGGCGATATTCTTTCAAACACGCTAACTACGACAAGCTTAAAATAGCTATATCTGAAATAATCTGGCCTGAGTACGATGGGGATGTTAAGAACAGTGCCTTACACTTTAGAAAAATCTTGAATAATATATGCAGTAAATTCATTCCTATTGTTAAAGAAAATACCGGACCTCGTAACTCGTTGTGGTTTAACTCAGAGCTCAAGCATTTAAAAAATCAGAAAACTATATCATTTAAACTTTATAAAAAATCAGGCCTGTCTTCTCACTACGCCGCGTACTCGATCCTTCGTCATAAATACAATGCCTTAAACAGAAAATATTACAGGAATTACATTAAGGGAACTCATATATACGCGCAAGTTTCATATTTGGGCAATTGGGCAACTTTGCGCCATGTGTTTTATGAGGACAATTTTATATCTTATGCGATTTCTGACATTTAATTATTTGACTATACTTAATTTATAAAGTTGAACAATTGAAACTCAAATTTGAGTAAATATTTAAGTCTTACCGCAATTATTTCGAAAAAGCGTTGAGCACAAACCAAAATGAATGTAAACAAAATAGCTGATTGAGGGTTGCACAGCACACTGCGCAAAGTTGCGCTACAAAATTGCCGCGCAAAGATTCCCTTTTTGTGCAAATGGCTTTCCATACAAATTTTGACATTTCATTTGCGAGGGTTTAAAATTGCACAGTTTGCCCAGTTTGCGAGAGTTTTGCGCTTTTAAATGAGTACCCTTATTAATAAAACTCGCATTAACATCGTTTCCAATCCCAAGTCATTTTATCATTTTGTGAACTCAAAACGTAAAATAAATGGGTTTCCCTCAACACTGAAATTAGATGATGTTATTTCTAGTGATGATGATATGATTGCTGATATGTTTGCAAATTATTTTGAATCGAACTATTCTGTCGAGTCAAATGAAAAAAACTTCTAGCTATCCTTTTCCACTCCCACAGTTTGACCACATCCGTATTCCTTCAATCTCCGCTGACAATGTTCTCCTTCATTTGAATAGTTTAAAAAATTATTTTCTAAGCGGCCCGGATGGTATTCCCTCCTGTGTCCTAATAAGTTGTGCTGATTATCTATATAAGCCATTAACAAACATCTTCAATGCTTCTCTAAAGCAAGGAGTTTTCCCCTCTTTGTGGAAGGAGTCGTGTATCTTGCCGCTTTATAAAAATGGAAGCAGGTCGAATATTGCGAATTATAGGGGAATCGCTAAGCTGTGTGCCATTCCTAAATTATTTGAAGAAATCGTTACGGAAGAATTATCTTATTCCATAACACCCGTTATCGATGTATCACAACACGGCTTTTGTAAAGGTAAATCCACTGTATCAAACCTTCTTGAATTCACTACAAATGTCAACAATGGTTTCAAAAGTAATTATCAAACTGACGTCATTTACACTGATTTCAGCAAGGCTTTTGATAAAGTATCTAATTCAACTGTAATATACAAGCTTGATAAAATTGGTTTCCCTACAATCCTGCTGCGCTGGCTTTCTTCTTATTTCATTGGCAGGAAACAGAGGGTTATCTTTAAAAAATGTTCATCTCGTGTAATTCATGTGACGTCAGGTGTACCTCAAGGTAGCCACCTTGGTCCCCTTCTGTTTATTTTATTGATCAACGATCTTCCAAATATTTTGAAGTATTCAAATTGCTTAATGTACGCAGACGACGTTAAGTTATTTAAGTTCATGGGTGCCCCAGGAGACAGGAAACAATTACAGGTGGACCTTAGTAATGTGTTTAAATGGTGCGAAGTAAATTCTATGTCACTTAACTTGAAAAAGTTTAAATTTATGTGTTTCTCTAGAAAACCCTTTCAGTCATATAGCTACCGCATTTGTGAACATAGTGTTGATCAGATAACTAATTTCATCGATCTAGGCGTAACCATGGACTCTAAGCTTGAATTCAAGTCTCATGTAAACTCTTGTGTTAATAGAGCCAAGGGCGTCTTGGCTTTCATCAAACGTTGGGCTAAAGAATTCAGAGATCCTTATGTCACTAAAGCTCTCTTCACCTCCCTAGTCAGGCCGATCTTAGAATACGGGTCCGTCGTATGGAACCCTAGATATCAAACGCACTCTGACAGACTCGAGTCGGTACAGAAACAATCTATATATTAATACGCTAACATAAATTTTGTCTCCGTTCGTTTGGCAATTCTACCGAACCGATTTCAAAACCAAGAACACCGTTGGAAAGGCATTTTTCCGTAGATGAGCATGGTTGGGTTTATGGTTTCACAATTGGTTGAAAATTACGGCCAAAACCGTTGTTTAAACATTTTCGAAATGTGTATAGATGTTGCTGCAACATGTTCAATTTGACATGTTTCGCCTGTTGTTTCACTACACATTTGAAATTAAGCTTTGAAATAAAGATAAATATGAAGATGAAGAAATAAATGAGAACGATGAAGTAAAAAAAAGGGCAAAAGTGAAGATAAAGACCGAAATGGAGACAATGACAGATACGTAAGAATTAGGGTAACTAAAAGGGTAAGATCATTTCTTGAATTTATGAAGTAAACGTCTTTAGCGGCAGTTGGTTGATTGGGAGTAAATTGTCAAATTCAAGGGGAATAATGCACATGGAAGTGGTTCTCAGCGGTTTAGCGGTTTGAGAAGAAAAACAAAAACAAAGATGCCTAGAGGTACAGGCAAAAATGAAGGTCAAAGCAAATTTAAACACTTTAAGGTAAAAGTGAAGAGGAATATGCAAAAATAAAGATAAATATGAAGAAAAGGATGAGGATGAAGATCGATATTGTTATCGATATAAAACCCGATATTATTATCAATATAATAATCGACATTGCTATCGATAAAATAATCGATGTTGTTATCGATACTGTTATTGATTAAATAACCGCTATTGTAATCGATATAATAATCAATATAATCATCGATATTGTTATCGATACAATAATGGATATTGTTATCGGTATAATAATCGATTAAACAATTGATTTATATGTTAATGAAAGGTACAATAATCGCTACTAATGATTGTTATATTTTATCGATGAATTAATCGATTTTACAATCGTTGTATTTTTCTATATGTTTGTGGATATTGTTATCGGTATTTTTCTCGACACAGTTATCAACATCATGATCATTGATCATGATATTACATCACATAATATGATATCACATCACGCGATATCACGTGACATGACATTATATGATATTACATCACATTATATGGCATGACATCACATGACTTGACATCACATGATATGACATCGTATGACATGACATGGCATTACATGACTTTGCATCACATGATATGACATCATATGGTATGACATCATATGACATGACATCACAGGATATGACAACACATGACATGACATCCTATCACATCACATAAAATCACGTCACATCTTATCACGTAATCGCACCTCATCTCATCTACGTGAAAAGAAAAAGAAAAGGACATAAGCAAAGATGTGAACGATAAAAACAAAGATGAAGAACAAAGTAAAGTTACCGATTTCAAAACCAAAAACACCGTTGGAAAGGCAATTTTCTGTAGATGAGGAGAGTTTTTATAGTTTGGAATTTGTTTGAAAATCGTCGTTTAAAAATTTCCATATTTGTGTATGGTTGTTTTTGCAACTTGTTTAATTTAAGCTGTTTCGCATTTTGTTTTACTTCGTATTTGAAATTAAACTTTGAAATAAAGATAAATATGAAGATGAAGAAACAAGTGATAACGATGAAGACAAAAAAAGGCAAAAGTGAAGATAAAGACGAAAATTGAGATAAAGGTGAAAATGGAGATAATGAGAAATACATAAGAATTAGGTTAACAGAGTTGAAATTTTCCGATAGGAATCGAAATAAAATCAGCCATAAAGGTTACTGAAATTTATCGAATTATGGAAGTTTATAATTATCGAAATTTATCCATGCTTATTAAGTTATCGCAACGTATCGAATTATTCAAACTGATCAATGTTTACTAAGTTGTCGAAATTTATAGACACAGAAACTTAGTTGCCCAAATTTACGGATAGTTATCGAGCTATAAAAACGTGTGGGATTAACAAAATTTGTCAAGTTAAAGAAATGTATCAAGTTATCGATATTTATTGAATTATCATTATTTATAGACTTAACGAAATATATCGAGGCGAGTTATCGATAATTATTGATCTACTGAAATTGGTTAGTTCAACGAAGCGAAGTTTATGGAACTTTCAAAATATATCGATTTATCGAAATTTCAAGGTTATATAAGCTTATCGATTAATCACTGCTTATCGAATTTAATCGTCTTAAAAGAGTGTAACGAGTTATCAAAATGTTTAGATAGTTTTCGAAAAATGTGGAGATGTCAAAAGTAAAAATTTATAAAGGTATCCAAAGTTTTTACATTTTTGAGTTACCGAAATTTATCGAGCCATCGAATTTCACAGTTATTGAAATTGGTCGAGTTAACGAATTTTGTTGAGTTATATGATTTTAGTGTTTTTGAAATTCATCGAACTATCGATATGTATCAAATCATTAATATTTATCGATAAACTTGAATGTATCGGGTCAATTCCAAGTCCTGCCGAAGTCCTCCAAAGACCTTCTCAGATAAAAAAAGTTTAGTTACGTTTTAGCAGAAGATTTTCCGGTTAGTTAATTTGTACCGTATAAGTTTTGCTACGTGTTAAGTTAGAGAACCTCTCCAAGGCTTATAAAACTAGAAACACTGTCGAATTTCGACAGTAACTGGCACTCTAGTCTATATATTAATACGCTAACATAAATTTTGTCTCCGTTCGTTTGGCGATTCTACCGAACCGATTTCAAAACCAAGAGCACCGTTGGAAAGGCATTTTTCCGTAGATGAATGGTTTTAGAATTGATTGAAAATTACGGCCAAAACCGTCGTTTAAACATTTTCGAATTGTGTATACATATTGCTGCAATAAGTTCAATTTGACATGTTTCGCCTGTTGTTTCACTACACATTTGAAATTAAGCTTTGAAATAAAGATAAATATGAAGATGAAGAAATAAATGATAACGACCAAGTAAAAAAAAGAAGGCAAAAGTGAAGATAAAGACGAAAATGAAGACAATGACAGATACATAAGAATTAGGGTAACTGAAAGGGTAAGAACATTTCTT
>NW_016162351.1:22804-28618 GCF_001687245.7 Rhagoletis zephyria | reverse complement strand
TTGAAATTTTGTTTTTTACTGAAACTTGACTAAAACCGAATGTGTTTAATAGTGAAATATTGTGTAGTAAGTATGAAATATTTAGAAATTATCGCTTAGATAGAAAAGGCGGGGGTGTTTTAATAGCTGTTCAGACCAACTTTTCCTCTGAAAAAGTTGTGTTCACAGGTTCAGATGATGTTGAATTCCTCTGTGTTAGAATACGGTGCCCCTCAAGTAGTGTTTTTCTTGTTGCAATTTATATTCCACCAAACTCTAACCCTTCGGTTTACTTCAAACATTCTTCATTATTGCTCTCTTTATTTTCCATGGTCAAGCCCTCCGATTCGATTGTTGTGTTGGGTGATTTCAATCTAGCGTGTCTTTCCTGGGATTCGGTGGATGTAATTCTGGTGCCAAATTCTTCTCGGGATGTACTTAACCAATTTCTTAACGAACTTTCCGATCTTGGTCTATATCAGCTTAATTCAGTTATCAACAACTTAGGTAAATGTCTTGATTTAGCGTTTATTGATGATACTGCTAAATGCACTATAATACGCGCCGATCCTTTAGTTATGCCTATAGACACTTATCACCCACCACTTGAGTTGTCCTTGGCACCATCCTACGATTCATATTATTGTCCTGAAACTAGAAAGCCGAAAGGTCGGCGATATTCTTTCAAACACGCTAACTACGACAAGCTTAAAATAGCTATATCTGAAATAATCTGGCCTGAGTACGATGGGGATGTTAAGAACAGTGCCTTACACTTTAGAAAAATCTTGAATAATATATGCAGTAAATTCATTCCTATTGTTAAAGAAAATACCGGACCTCGTAACTCGTTGTGGTTTAACTCAGAGCTCAAGCATTTAAAAAATCAGAAAACTATATCATTTAAACTTTATAAAAAATCAGGCCTGTCTTCTCACTACGCCGCGTACTCGATCCTTCGTCATAAATACAATGCCTTAAACAGAAAATATTACAGGAATTACATTAAGGGAACTCATATATACGCGCAAGTTTCATATTTGGGCAATTGGGCAACTTTGCGCCATGTGTTTTATGAGGACAATTTTATATCTTATGCGATTTCTGACATTTAATTATTTGACTATACTTAATTTATAAAGTTGAACAATTGAAACTCAAATTTGAGTAAATATTTAAGTCTTACCGCAATTATTTCGAAAAAGCGTTGAGCACAAACCAAAATGAATGTAAACAAAATAGCTGATTGAGGGTTGCACAGCACACTGCGCAAAGTTGCGCTACAAAATTGCCGCGCAAAGATTCCCTTTTTGTGCAAATGGCTTTCCATACAAATTTTGACATTTCATTTGCGAGGGTTTAAAATTGCACAGTTTGCCCAGTTTGCGAGAGTTTTGCGCTTTTAAATGAGTACCCTTATTAATAAAACTCGCATTAACATCGTTTCCAATCCCAAGTCATTTTATCATTTTGTGAACTCAAAACGTAAAATAAATGGGTTTCCCTCAACACTGAAATTAGATGATGTTATTTCTAGTGATGATGATATGATTGCTGATATGTTTGCAAATTATTTTGAATCGAACTATTCTGTCGAGTCAAATGAAAAAAACTTCTAGCTATCCTTTTCCACTCCCACAGTTTGACCACATCCGTATTCCTTCAATCTCCGCTGACAATGTTCTCCTTCATTTGAATAGTTTAAAAAATTATTTTCTAAGCGGCCCGGATGGTATTCCCTCCTGTGTCCTAATAAGTTGTGCTGATTATCTATATAAGCCATTAACAAACATCTTCAATGCTTCTCTAAAGCAAGGAGTTTTCCCCTCTTTGTGGAAGGAGTCGTGTATCTTGCCGCTTTATAAAAATGGAAGCAGGTCGAATATTGCGAATTATAGGGGAATCGCTAAGCTGTGTGCCATTCCTAAATTATTTGAAGAAATCGTTACGGAAGAATTATCTTATTCCATAACACCCGTTATCGATGTATCACAACACGGCTTTTGTAAAGGTAAATCCACTGTATCAAACCTTCTTGAATTCACTACAAATGTCAACAATGGTTTCAAAAGTAATTATCAAACTGACGTCATTTACACTGATTTCAGCAAGGCTTTTGATAAAGTATCTAATTCAACTGTAATATACAAGCTTGATAAAATTGGTTTCCCTACAATCCTGCTGCGCTGGCTTTCTTCTTATTTCATTGGCAGGAAACAGAGGGTTATCTTTAAAAAATGTTCATCTCGTGTAATTCATGTGACGTCAGGTGTACCTCAAGGTAGCCACCTTGGTCCCCTTCTGTTTATTTTATTGATCAACGATCTTCCAAATATTTTGAAGTATTCAAATTGCTTAATGTACGCAGACGACGTTAAGTTATTTAAGTTCATGGGTGCCCCAGGAGACAGGAAACAATTACAGGTGGACCTTAGTAATGTGTTTAAATGGTGCGAAGTAAATTCTATGTCACTTAACTTGAAAAAGTTTAAATTTATGTGTTTCTCTAGAAAACCCTTTCAGTCATATAGCTACCGCATTTGTGAACATAGTGTTGATCAGATAACTAATTTCATCGATCTAGGCGTAACCATGGACTCTAAGCTTGAATTCAAGTCTCATGTAAACTCTTGTGTTAATAGAGCCAAGGGCGTCTTGGCTTTCATCAAACGTTGGGCTAAAGAATTCAGAGATCCTTATGTCACTAAAGCTCTCTTCACCTCCCTAGTCAGGCCGATCTTAGAATACGGGTCCGTCGTATGGAACCCTAGATATCAAACGCACTCTGACAGACTCGAGTCGGTACAGAAACAATCTATATATTAATACGCTAACATAAATTTTGTCTCCGTTCGTTTGGCAATTCTACCGAACCGATTTCAAAACCAAGAACACCGTTGGAAAGGCATTTTTCCGTAGATGAGCATGGTTGGGTTTATGGTTTCACAATTGGTTGAAAATTACGGCCAAAACCGTTGTTTAAACATTTTCGAAATGTGTATAGATGTTGCTGCAACATGTTCAATTTGACATGTTTCGCCTGTTGTTTCACTACACATTTGAAATTAAGCTTTGAAATAAAGATAAATATGAAGATGAAGAAATAAATGAGAACGATGAAGTAAAAAAAAGGGCAAAAGTGAAGATAAAGACCGAAATGGAGACAATGACAGATACGTAAGAATTAGGGTAACTAAAAGGGTAAGATCATTTCTTGAATTTATGAAGTAAACGTCTTTAGCGGCAGTTGGTTGATTGGGAGTAAATTGTCAAATTCAAGGGGAATAATGCACATGGAAGTGGTTCTCAGCGGTTTAGCGGTTTGAGAAGAAAAACAAAAACAAAGATGCCTAGAGGTACAGGCAAAAATGAAGGTCAAAGCAAATTTAAACACTTTAAGGTAAAAGTGAAGAGGAATATGCAAAAATAAAGATAAATATGAAGAAAAGGATGAGGATGAAGATCGATATTGTTATCGATATAAAACCCGATATTATTATCAATATAATAATCGACATTGCTATCGATAAAATAATCGATGTTGTTATCGATACTGTTATTGATTAAATAACCGCTATTGTAATCGATATAATAATCAATATAATCATCGATATTGTTATCGATACAATAATGGATATTGTTATCGGTATAATAATCGATTAAACAATTGATTTATATGTTAATGAAAGGTACAATAATCGCTACTAATGATTGTTATATTTTATCGATGAATTAATCGATTTTACAATCGTTGTATTTTTCTATATGTTTGTGGATATTGTTATCGGTATTTTTCTCGACACAGTTATCAACATCATGATCATTGATCATGATATTACATCACATAATATGATATCACATCACGCGATATCACGTGACATGACATTATATGATATTACATCACATTATATGGCATGACATCACATGACTTGACATCACATGATATGACATCGTATGACATGACATGGCATTACATGACTTTGCATCACATGATATGACATCATATGGTATGACATCATATGACATGACATCACAGGATATGACAACACATGACATGACATCCTATCACATCACATAAAATCACGTCACATCTTATCACGTAATCGCACCTCATCTCATCTACGTGAAAAGAAAAAGAAAAGGACATAAGCAAAGATGTGAACGATAAAAACAAAGATGAAGAACAAAGTAAAGTTACCGATTTCAAAACCAAAAACACCGTTGGAAAGGCAATTTTCTGTAGATGAGGAGAGTTTTTATAGTTTGGAATTTGTTTGAAAATCGTCGTTTAAAAATTTCCATATTTGTGTATGGTTGTTTTTGCAACTTGTTTAATTTAAGCTGTTTCGCATTTTGTTTTACTTCGTATTTGAAATTAAACTTTGAAATAAAGATAAATATGAAGATGAAGAAACAAGTGATAACGATGAAGACAAAAAAAGGCAAAAGTGAAGATAAAGACGAAAATTGAGATAAAGGTGAAAATGGAGATAATGAGAAATACATAAGAATTAGGTTAACAGAGTTGAAATTTTCCGATAGGAATCGAAATAAAATCAGCCATAAAGGTTACTGAAATTTATCGAATTATGGAAGTTTATAATTATCGAAATTTATCCATGCTTATTAAGTTATCGCAACGTATCGAATTATTCAAACTGATCAATGTTTACTAAGTTGTCGAAATTTATAGACACAGAAACTTAGTTGCCCAAATTTACGGATAGTTATCGAGCTATAAAAACGTGTGGGATTAACAAAATTTGTCAAGTTAAAGAAATGTATCAAGTTATCGATATTTATTGAATTATCATTATTTATAGACTTAACGAAATATATCGAGGCGAGTTATCGATAATTATTGATCTACTGAAATTGGTTAGTTCAACGAAGCGAAGTTTATGGAACTTTCAAAATATATCGATTTATCGAAATTTCAAGGTTATATAAGCTTATCGATTAATCACTGCTTATCGAATTTAATCGTCTTAAAAGAGTGTAACGAGTTATCAAAATGTTTAGATAGTTTTCGAAAAATGTGGAGATGTCAAAAGTAAAAATTTATAAAGGTATCCAAAGTTTTTACATTTTTGAGTTACCGAAATTTATCGAGCCATCGAATTTCACAGTTATTGAAATTGGTCGAGTTAACGAATTTTGTTGAGTTATATGATTTTAGTGTTTTTGAAATTCATCGAACTATCGATATGTATCAAATCATTAATATTTATCGATAAACTTGAATGTATCGGGTCAATTCCAAGTCCTGCCGAAGTCCTCCAAAGACCTTCTCAGATAAAAAAAGTTTAGTTACGTTTTAGCAGAAGATTTTCCGGTTAGTTAATTTGTACCGTATAAGTTTTGCTACGTGTTAAGTTAGAGAACCTCTCCAAGGCTTATAAAACTAGAAACACTGTCGAATTTCGACAGTAACTGGCACTCTAGTCTATATATTAATACGCTAACATAAATTTTGTCTCCGTTCGTTTGGCGATTCTACCGAACCGATTTCAAAACCAAGAGCACCGTTGGAAAGGCATTTTTCCGTAGATGAATGGTTTTAGAATTGATTGAAAATTACGGCCAAAACCGTCGTTTAAACATTTTCGAATTGTGTATACATATTGCTGCAATAAGTTCAATTTGACATGTTTCGCCTGTTGTTTCACTACACATTTGAAATTAAGCTTTGAAATAAAGATAAATATGAAGATGAAGAAATAAATGATAACGACCAAGTAAAAAAAAGAAGGCAAAAGTGAAGATAAAGACGAAAATGAAGACAATGACAGATACATAAGAATTAGGGTAACTGAAAGGGTAAGAACATTTCTT
>NW_016162351.1:22548-22779 GCF_001687245.7 Rhagoletis zephyria | reverse complement strand
TAGTGTTTTTCTTGTTGCAATTTATATTCCACCAAACTCTAACCCTTCGGTTTACTTCAAACATTCTTCATTATTGCTCTCTTTATTTTCCATGGTCAAGCCCTCCGATTCGATTGTTGTGTTGGGTGATTTCAATCTAGCGTGTCTTTCCTGGGATTCGGTGGATGTAATTCTGGTGCCAAATTCTTCTCGGGATGTACTTAACCAATTTCTTAACGAACTTTCCGATCT
>NW_016162351.1:20791-22538 GCF_001687245.7 Rhagoletis zephyria | reverse complement strand
GATCCTTCGTCATAAATACAATGCCTTAAACAGAAAATATTACAGGAATTACATTAAGGGAACTCATATATACGCGCAAGTTTCATATTTGGGCAATTGGGCAACTTTGCGCCATGTGTTTTATGAGGACAATTTTATATCTTATGCGATTTCTGACATTTAATTATTTGACTATACTTAATTTATAAAGTTGAACAATTGAAACTCAAATTTGAGTAAATATTTAAGTCTTACCGCAATTATTTCGAAAAAGCGTTGAGCACAAACCAAAATGAATGTAAACAAAATAGCTGATTGAGGGTTGCACAGCACACTGCGCAAAGTTGCGCTACAAAATTGCCGCGCAAAGATTCCCTTTTTGTGCAAATGGCTTTCCATACAAATTTTGACATTTCATTTGCGAGGGTTTAAAATTGCACAGTTTGCCCAGTTTGCGAGAGTTTTGCGCTTTTAAATGAGTACCCTTATTAATAAAACTCGCATTAACATCGTTTCCAATCCCAAGTCATTTTATCATTTTGTGAACTCAAAACGTAAAATAAATGGGTTTCCCTCAACACTGAAATTAGATGATGTTATTTCTAGTGATGATGATATGATTGCTGATATGTTTGCAAATTATTTTGAATCGAACTATTCTGTCGAGTCAAATGAAAAAAACTTCTAGCTATCCTTTTCCACTCCCACAGTTTGACCACATCCGTATTCCTTCAATCTCCGCTGACAATGTTCTCCTTCATTTGAATAGTTTAAAAAATTATTTTCTAAGCGGCCCGGATGGTATTCCCTCCTGTGTCCTAATAAGTTGTGCTGATTATCTATATAAGCCATTAACAAACATCTTCAATGCTTCTCTAAAGCAAGGAGTTTTCCCCTCTTTGTGGAAGGAGTCGTGTATCTTGCCGCTTTATAAAAATGGAAGCAGGTCGAATATTGCGAATTATAGGGGAATCGCTAAGCTGTGTGCCATTCCTAAATTATTTGAAGAAATCGTTACGGAAGAACTATCTTATTCCATAACACCCGTTATCGATGTATCACAACACGGCTTTTGTAAAGGTAAATCCACTGTATCAAACCTTCTTGAATTCACTACAAATGTCAACAATGGTTTCAAAAGTAATTATCAAACTGACGTCATTTACACTGATTTCAGCAAGGCTTTTGATAAAGTATCTAATTCAACTGTAATATACAAGCTTGATAAAATTGGTTTCCCTACAATCCTGCTGCGCTGGCTTTCTTCTTATTTCATTGGCAGGAAACAGAGGGTTATCTTTAAAAAATGTTCATCTCGTGTAATTCATGTGACGTCAGGTGTACCTCAAGGTAGCCACCTTGGTCCCCTTCTGTTTATTTTATTCATCAACGATCTTCCAAATATTTTGAAGTATTCAAATTGCTTAATGTACGCAGACGACGTTAAGTTATTTAAGTTCATTGGTGCTCCAGGAGACAGGGAACAATTACAGGTGGACTTTAGTAATGTGTTTAAATGGTGCGAAGTAAATTCTATGTCCCGCATTTGTGAACATAGTGTTGATCAGGTAACTAATTTCATCGATCTAGGCGTANAATGGTGCGAAGTAAATTCTATGTCACTTAACTTGAAAAAGTTTAAATTTATGTGTTTCTCTAGAAAACCCTTTCAGTCATATAGCTACCGCATTTGTGAACATAGTGTTGATCAGATAACTAATTTCATCGATCTAGGCGTAACCATGGACTCTAAGCTTGAATTCAAGTC
>NW_016162351.1:19501-20514 GCF_001687245.7 Rhagoletis zephyria | reverse complement strand
GGGTTTATGGTTTCACAATTGGTTGAAAATTACGGCCAAAACCGTTGTTTAAACATTTTCGAAATGTGTATAGATGTTGCTGCAACATGTTCAATTTGACATGTTTCGCCTGTTGTTTCACTACACATTTGAAATTAAGCTTTGAAATAAAGATAAATATGAAGATGAAGAAATAAATGAGAACGATGAAGTAAAAAAAAGGGCAAAAGTGAAGATAAAGACGGAAATGGAGACAATGACAGATACGTAAGAATTAGGGTAACTAAAAGGGTAAGATCATTTCTTGAATTTATGAAGTAAACTTCTTTAGCGGCAGTTGGTTGATTGGGAGTAAATTGTCAAATTCAAGGGGAATAATGCACATGGAAGTGGTTCTCAGCGGTTTAGCGGTTTGAGAAGAAAAACAAAAACAAAGATGCCTAGAGGTACAGGCAAAAATGAAGGTCAAAGCAAATTTAAACACTTTAAGGTAAAAGTGAAGAGGAATATGCAAAAATAAAGATAAATATGAAGAAAAGGATGAGGATGAAGATCGATATTGTTATCGATACAATAATGGATATTGTTATCGGTATAATAATCGATTAAACAATTGATTTATATGTTAATGAAAGGTACAATAATCGCTACTAATGATTGTTATATTTTATCGATGAATTAATCGATTTTACAATCGTTGTATTTTTCTATATGTTTGTGGATATTGTTATCGGTATAATAATCGATTAAACAATTGATTTATATGTTAATGAAAGGTACAATAATCGCTACTAATGATTGTTATATTTTATCGATGAATTAATCGATTTTACAATCGTTGTATTTTTCTATATGTTTGTGGATATTGTTATCGGTATTTTTCTCGACACAGTTATCAACATCATGATCATTGATCATGATATTACATCACATAATATGATATCACATCACGCGATATCACGTGACATGACATTATATGATATTACATCACATTATATGGCATGACATCACATGACTTGACATCACATGATATG
>NW_016162351.1:10996-14701 GCF_001687245.7 Rhagoletis zephyria | reverse complement strand
GATTCATCGAATCGAAGTTTATGGAATTTTCAAAATATATCCATTAATCGAAATTTCAAGATTATATAAGCTTATCGATTTATCACTGCTTATCGAATTTTATCGTGCTAACAGAGTGTAATGAGTTATCAAAATTTTTCGATAGCTTTCGAAAAATGTGGAGCTGTCAAAAGTAAAAATTTTTAAAGGTATCCAAAGAATTTACATTTTTTTTTATCGAAATTTATCGAACCCTCGAATTTCACAGTTATTGAAATTGGTCGAGTTAACGAATTTTGTTGGGTTATACGATTTTAGTGTTTTTGAAATTCATCGAACTATCGATATGTATCAAATCATTAATATTTATCGATAAAGTGGAATGTATCGGGACAATTCTAAGTCCTGCTGAAGTCCAAAGACCTTCTAAGATAAAAAAAAAATTAGTTTCGTTTTAGTTCCAAAGCAGAAGATGTTCCGGTAAGTTAATTTGTATCGTATAAGTTTTGCTACGTGTTAAGTTAGAAACCCTCTCCAAGGCTCCTAAAAACTAGAAAAACTGTCGAATTTCGACAGTAACTGGTACTCTAGTTCTTATTATTCGCATTAAATAATTTGCCTTGGGATTCGACATTAAATCTCCCACCGTACAAAAGCCACTTGAAACTCATAAATTTGCCAACGCTGCACAGCCGTAGAGAGATGCTCGGGGTTTTGTTCATGATTAGGATCTTTAACGGGATGGTCAATAGTCCCTTTCTACTGAACCAGATCACGTTTTGTATTCCTTCTAGGCCTTCTAGACATTACAAGCCCATTAAGCTAACTATTTGTAGAACAAATTTTGAAATGCATGATGCTTTTCGGTGCCTATGCCAGGACTTCAATAAGCATTACGACTATTTTGACACTTCCGACTCACATTTTACCATTAAGAAAACCATACTTGAGATTTTGAATAAATAACATGTAAAGCTGGTGAACTGTATTTCTGTTCAGTTTATGAGGTAAACGTAAACGTGAATCGCTTTTTTGCAACTAAATAAATTAATATCTTTAACCGGGAACGACAAATTACACAATATCTATGACTGCTTAGTACAACTGTAATCAACTTCGTATATTTTCGCGACCGCGTAAGACAATACGAGGATGGATCGGAAACTCGGGCTTTCCGACCATGACCAACAGCTTGTCCACAGCGCGGAGCGGAAACTAGAGCTTTCCGCCTGCCACACACTCAAAATAATGACTTCGGGAACATGGATCGGAAACTCGTTCTTTCCGACCATGCTGAACAGCTTGTCCACAGTGCGGAGCGGAAACTAGAGCTTTCCGCCTGCCACATATTCAAAGTAATGACTTCGGGAACATGGATCGGAAACTCGTTCTTTTCGACCATGTTCAATAGCTTGTTCATAGCGCGGAGCGGAAACCAGAGCTTTCCGCCTGGCACACATACATTATTATTATTATTATTTTTTTTTTTTTTTTTTTTCGTATCAGGGGGAAATGCTTTATGCACTGGCCGGGGGCGCTAGTCTCTATACTACCTTCCCCGAGTGTAGGACTCCCACCGAAGCGTGTTGGGCTACCCACTTAAACCCAAACTCCCACCGCCCGCGCAATTTTGTTATTATTATTATTATTATTATTATTATTATTATTATTATAAATTACTATGTATCTAAATGTTCTATTCTCACTTGTCTGTAAGAAAACATTTTTCTGTAGACCAAATAAATAAATAAATAAAACTGTTATTTGCTCACATTTAGTATATATATGCCTTCCCAGTAGCGAAAATGGTCACTGGTGACATCGTCACTAATGAGGATTTGGTGACATCGTCGCTCTTGCTGTGAATCCTAAGCGACATATAGCTGACAATGACACTGGTGACAATGTCATGCGCTCCTATTAAAGACTTATAACAGACAATGTCTTTCAGCGGTCACTTATAAAAAGTTCATTGCAGGACATTGTCGCTTGAATATCATAAATGATCACTGCCATTAACGACTAAATTACCATTTGTATGAAAAAGTCATGAACGACTTCCATAAAAACGGAGCCAAAAAATGGAATGGCGCTTTTAGTAATAAAGATGAATAAATAATTAAATTATTGCATATTAAATTATGTTGAATTATTGGAAAATTATTTATGTACTATAGTGCCAGTTACTGTCGAAATTCGACAGTTTTTCTAGTTTTAGAAGCCTTGGAGAGGTTTTCTAACTTAACACGTAGCAAAACTTATACGGTACAAATTATCTAACCGGAAAATCTTCTGCTAAAACGTAACAACATTTTTTTTTATCTGCGAAGGTATTTGGAGGGCTTCGGCAGTAGATCAATAATAATCGATAACTCTGTAAGTTGAAAGAACTCCACGCATTACGAGACCTCGATTAATTTCGTTAAGTCTATAAATAATGATAATTCAATAAATATGGATAACTTGACACATTTCTTTAACTTGACAAATTTCGTTAATCCCACACGTTTTTTTAGCTCGATAACCAACCGTAAATTTGGACAACTAAGTTTCTGTGTCTATAAATTTCGACAACTCAGTAAACATTGGTAATTTCGATAATTATAAACTTCGCTGATTCGATCAATTTCAGTAACCTTTCGATTCCTATCGGAAAATTTCAACTCTGTTAACCTAATTCTCATTGTCTCCATTTTAGCCTTTATCTCAATTTTCGTCTTTATCTTCACTTTTGCGTTATTTGACTTCATCGTTATCACTTGTTTCGTCATCTTCATATTTACCTTTATTTCAAAGTTTATTTTCAAATACGAAGTAAAACAAAATGCGAAACGCTTGAATTGAACAGGTTGCAAAAACAACCATTAAGAAATATGGAAATTGCCAGTGCCAGTTACTGTCGAAATTCGACAGTTTTTCTAGTTTTTAGGAGCCTTGGAGAGGGTTTCTAACTTAACACGTAGCAAAACTTATACGATACAAATTAACTTACCTTAACATCTTCTGCTTTGGAACTAAAACGAAACTAAATTTTTTTTATCTTAGAAGGTCTTTGGACTTCAGCAGGACTTAGAATTGTCCCGATACATTCCACTTTATCGATAAATATTAATGATTTGATACATATCGATAGTTCGATGAATTTCAAAAACACTAAGATCATATAACTCAACAAAATTCGTTAACTCGACCCATTTCAATAACTGTGAAATTCGAGGGTTCGATAAATTTCGATAAATCCAAAATGTAAATTCTTTGGATACCTTTAAAAATTTTTACTTTTGACAGCTCCACATTTTTCGAAAGCTATCGAAAAATTTTGATAACTCATTACACTCTGTGAACACGATAAAATTCGTTAAGCAGTGATAAATCGATAAGATTATATAACCTCGAAATTTCGATAAATCGATATATTTTGAAAATTCAATAAACTTCGATTCGATGAATCAACCAATTTCAGTAGATCAATAATTAGCGATAACTCTGTAAGTTGAAAGAACTCCATGCATTACGACAACTCGATAGTCTATAAATAATGATAATTCAATAAATATCGATAACTTGATACATTTCGTTAGCTTGACAAATTTCGATAATCCCACACGTTTTTATAGCTCGATAACTATCCGTAAATTTCGACAACTAAGTTTCTGTGTCTATAAATTTCGACAACTCAATAAACATTGATCAATTTGAATACAGTGAAACCCGCTTAAGTACCTC
>NW_016162351.1:0-9302 GCF_001687245.7 Rhagoletis zephyria | reverse complement strand
TGATGTCATACCATATGATGTCATATCATGTGATGCCACGTCATGTAATGCCATGTCATGTCATACGATGTCAGATCATGTGATGTCAAGTCATGTGAAGTCATGCCATATAATGTGATGTAATATCATATAATGTCATGTCGCATGATATCGTGTGATGTGATAACATATTATGTGATGTAATATCATGTGACGTGTTGCCATGTAATGTGATCACATTCCATGTTCCGATTAGTATATCGATAACCCTGTTGATAACTGTGTCGATAAAAATACCGATAACAATATCCATAAAGATAGAAAAATACAACGATTGTAAAATCGATGAATTCATCGATAATTACAACAATCTTCAGTATCGATTATTGTACATTTCGTTAACAATATAAATGACTAAATCGATAACAAAATCAATTATTTAATCGATTATTATGCCGATAACAATATCCATTATTGTATCGATAACAATATCGATTATTATATTGATTATTATATCGATTGAAATAGCGGTTATTTAATCAATAACAGTATCGATAACAATATCGATTATTTTATCGATAGCAATATCGATTATTATATCGATAAAAATATCGAGTTTTATATCGATAACAATATCGATCTTCATCCTCATCCTTTTCTTCATATTTATCTTTATTTTTGCTTATTCCTCTTCACCTTTACCTTAAAGTGTTTAAATTTACTTTGATCTTCGTTTTTGCCTGTACCTCTACGCATCTTTGTTTTTGTTTTTATTTTCAAACCGCTAAACCGCTGAGAACTATTTCCATGTGCATTATTCCCCTTGAATTTGACAATTTACTTCAAACCAACCAACTGCCGCCGTTTCACTTCATAAATTCAAGAAATGTTCTTACCCTTTTAGTAACCTAATTCTTATGTATCTGTCATTGTCTTCATTTTTGTCTTTATCTTCACTTTTGCCTTCTTTTTTTTTGGCATCATCGTTATCATTTATTTCTTCATCTTCATATTTATATTTATTTCAAAGCTTAATTTCAAATGTGTAGTGAAACAACAGGCGAAACATGTCAAATTGAACATGTTGCAGCAACATGTGTACACAATTCGAAAATGTGTAAACGACGGTTTTGGCCGTAATTTTCAACCAATTGTGAAACCATAAAAACTCTGCTCATCTACGGAAAAAGCCTTTCCAACGGTGTACTTGGCTCGGTAGAATCGCCAAACGAACGGAGACAAAATTTATGTTAGCGTATTAATATATAGATGCCAATATATCCATTTCCGAGAGTTAAAAGATCAATACGTTAGCTTAATTAGTAGATGATAATAAAAGGGTGGCCTTAACATACATCTATATAAATGTTGAACGTCAGATTATCTTATCTACTAATAAATATAACAGAATGTTTATAGATCTATGAATCTTAGGGTTTTTTTTATTATATATATTATATAGAAACGGAATATATATATTATATATTAATAAATTAAATATATATATATATATATATATATATATATATATATATATAATATATATAAAAGTTAATATCTCAATAAAAAATATATTAATATGTCGTTATTAGTATATTTAGTATTTATAAAAACAATATTTATTAAATATACATGCAGGTATGGCTACTAATTATTAAATATGCGTATTTCCATACGTCGCATACGTGACAGTCGTACGTTTCAATGTGATACAAACAAAGAATACCATTTGTTTTCTTTAACTTTTTTGGGCCATTGTATTGCACATAATTAGCTCTATATTTAGCCGAAAAAGGAAAACAATCTAACTGCTTGGTCCTGAAATATAAGCATTTAAAGAGAGTGTCGTTACGTGACAAAAAATGGAAGTAGATTTTTTCTTTTCTTACAAAATCGCAAAACTCTGCGAATTGTGGATGGCTATTTTCATGAAACTTATTTTAATATGATTTGGAACAATTCTAGTTGTTTTTAGAGTTTTTTGAATTAATGCAACTTGTTTCAATTTTCTTTTACAACCCCAACTGTGAAATTTCCATCGTTATATTTTTGTTAATATTGCTTTTCAATGAATTTTTAACGCAAATAAAACATGTATTTTATGTAGAATATACTTTATATTTTGACTTAAGCGCCAATTCAGGGTTAATTTGTTGGAAATCTATGACTTATTATGTTTCAACTACATACGTCAAATCCGAACCAAATCGGACCATAAATACGGTTTCTCGAAATATCCCAACCTTGGCGCCACCTAGGAAGACCATTTTACGCAAACATGATTCTACTTCCATAGCCAGTATATATTTTAAAAAGCAGACATATCGGCCCGTAAATACGTTAGATATAAGACTTTTATTTTTTTTGTCGCGGTGGACCTTCCGATGGAAACACCCATATACATAAAACCCCCTCCATTTCTATATATTTATTAATTTGTAATATATTTATGCATAGAAATAAATGTTTTATATAAGAATTTATATATATAAACAATTAAATATTTATATTTATATATATATATAAATAATTTGTATTTATATATGTATATATATACATATAGATAGAAAATTTAAAATATAAATTTTATTATTTATATAAATAAAAAAAAAATTTCAATTAATATTAATCTATGAATTTAATAAAATTAAAAAAATAAATAAATTTAATAAATTAAAAAAAATATTTTTGTAAATTTTATAAAATTAGTTTAATTACTAATTAATTTTATTTAAATATAAATTAATTTTTATACAATATTGCTAAAGTTTTATTATTTAAATAATAAAATGTTTTAGATTATAATTTATTATTATATATTTATTAATAAATATAAATTATATTCAACAATTTTTATTGAGCTCGAGGCCGTTTTTTAATGAAAATTGTGGAAAAGCAACAATAATTTGAACGAAGCCACAATAAATTTTCATTAAAAAACGGTCTCGAGCTCAATTAAAATTGTTGACTATAATTGTTATAAGGCCAAAAAATAACAAAAACAAATAAATAAATATAAATAAAAAAATATTTTTTTTTTAAGATACATTTTTATTTTATTTTTGTTAATATAAATAAATATGATAGGGGGTCTGCTTATTTGCAGGGAGGAAATACTAATTGATTTTATTTAAATATAACTTAATTTTTACGCAACATTGCTAAAGTTTTATTATTTAAATAATAAAATGTTTCAGATTATAATTTATTATTAATTATTTATTAATAAATATAAATAACATAATAATTTTTTAAAAAAGATAATTTTTATTTTATTTTTGTTAATATAAATAAATATGATAGGGGGTCTATTTATTTGCAGGAAGGAAATACTAATTGATTTTATTTAAATATGAATACATTTTTATACAATATTGCTTAAGTTTTATTATTTAAATAATAAAATGTTTTAGATTATAAATTATTATTAATTATTTATTAATAAATATAAATAAAAAAATATATTTTTTTAAAGATAATTTTTATTTTATTTTTGTTAACCCTCTAGTAGGCTGAACCGCCTCCAGACGGTCGTTAACTAAACACGTATTTAGTGCACCTATAATAATTTTTTTCTATATTCGAAAAGCACGATCTTTAGAAAAAAAGCGTACCTTTACGACGATGTAAATTTTAGTCCGTTATGTCAATCCGTTTTATTTTAATCGGCAGTTGAATCACAGATTGTGAAAGACTCGGTTAAAATTAATTATTTCTTGCTATTAAGTAATTTCGTAATTAAAGAAGTTTTTTCTTTTGAAAAATTTTTTTATACAAAAAAATTCAGTGGGTTTCGTAGTTAAAAGCACGGTATTTTGATATAAGTTTTATAATTATGTCACCATTCGAAATGGAGAAAATTGCTTTCGAACACAGACCGTCTACAGACCGGCTTGCCGACATATAAAAACCCAGTTTGCATTTTTGACCGTCTGCAGACGGGATTGCCGGTTCGTAGGTCAACATTGTGTAAGAGAAAGCTGAAAATACGTTAAAGTATATCGGCGAGCCCGTCTGCAGACGGTCTTGGTTTCTCTCCCCTGTAGGAAAAAGTTATTGTCACAGATCGAAATGCACATCATTTTTGGATTTCTCGTGCTAAAATCACCCATTTCTGAATTTTTCAGCTCATACAAAAATTGGCCTACTAGAGGGTTAATATAAATAAATATGACAGGGGGTCTGTTTATTTGCAGGATGGAAATACTAATTGATTTTATTTAAATATAAATAAATTTTTATACAACATTGCTAAAGTTTTGTTATTTAAATAATAAAATGTTTTAGATTATAATTTATTATTAATTATTTATTAATAAATATAAATAAAAAAATATTTTTTTTTTTTTAAGATAATTTTTATTTTATTTTTGTTAATATAAATAAATATGAAAGGGGTTCTATTTATTTGCCGGAAGGAAATACTAATTGATTTTATTTAAATATGAATTACTTTTTATACAATATTGCTAAAGTTTTAGTATTTAAATAATAAAATGTTTTAGATTATAAATTATTATTAATTATTTATTAATAAATATAAATAAAAAAATATTTTTTTAAAGATAATTTTTATTTTATTTTTGTTAATATGAATAATTATGATAGGGGGTCTGTTTATATGCAGGAAGGAAATACTAATAGATTTTATTTAAATATAAATACATTTTTATACTGTATTACTTAAACTTTGTTATTTAAATTATTAATTAAATTTATAAAGTTTTATATTTAAATTAATTTTATATTATATTAAAGTTTTATTTTAGCTTAAAATTTTATTATTGATTTATTTTATATGTAAGTTTTTGCATGAAATTTTATTTATTTAAATAATGAATAAATTTTGTTATAGTCTCAGTAATTAGTTTTATTAATCAAAGAAATTTGTAAATAGTAATTTCATATAGTATTGGCTAAATTTGTGCTAGCAGCCGCGGTTATACAAATAATACAAAAAAATTAGTTCAGTGTAAGTTAAATTATATATAAAAAAAATAATTATAAATTTATTAGTTGAAATTTTAAATTTATATATTTTTATTATTAATAAATTAAAGCTTATAAGTTTTGTAAATAAACTACGTTTAGATACCATATTATTTAAAATGTAAATATAAACACTAAGGTAGTATTAGCTATGTTCTTGAAACTTAAATAAATTGGCGGTATTTTAGTCTATTCAGAGGAACCTGTTCTGTAATTGATAATCCACGATGTACCTTACTTAAATTTGTTTTTCAGTTTATATACCGTCGTTATAAGAATATTTTATAAGAATAATAATTTTCCATAATTTTTATTAAAATTTATATCAGATCAAGGTGTAGCTTATATTTAAGTAGAAATGGGTTACAATAAAATTATTTAAGTGAATTTAAATTTGAAATATTTAATGAAAATGGATTTGATAGTAAAATTTTATAGATTGAAAATTTGATTTTAGCTCTATATTATGCACACATCGCCCATCGCTCTTATTCTTAAGATAAGATAAGTCGTAACATAGTAGATGTACCGGAAGGTGTATCTAGAATGACAATTTAAAGCTTATTTAGTAAAGTATTTCATTTACATTGAAAAGATTTTTGTGCAAATCAATATAAATTGATTAATATTTATTTATTAATTTATATTGATTTTATTTATAATTTATTAAAAATAATTATATAATTTAATGTTTTAGTAATTTGTAGTGAAAAAATAATATTAATAATAGTTTATTANAATTTATTGAAAATAATTATATAATTTAATGTTTTAGTAATTTTTAATGAAAAAATAATATTAATGATAGTTTATTAAGTATTGTGAAAGATAATTGAAATAATTTGAAAAATTATTATTTAAAAAGAAAATTTTATTTATTGTACCTTGTGTATCAGGGTTTATCAAATAATTAATAATTATTTATTAATCTCGATTTTATAAGAGTTAATTATTTATTAAAGTTAATGTNGTACCGGAAGGTGTATCTAGAATGACAATTTAAAGCTTATTTAGTAAAGTATTTCATTTACATTGAAAAGATTTTTGTGCAAATCAATATAAATTGATTAATATTTATTTATTAATTTATATCGATTTTATTTATAATTTATTAAAAATAATTATATAATTTAATGTTTTAGTAATTTGTAGTGAAAAAATAATATTAATAATAGTTTATTAAGTATTGTGAAAGATAATTGAAATAATTTGAAAAATAATTATTTTAAAAGAAAATTTTATTTATTGTACTTTGTGTATCAGGGTTTATCAAATAATTAATAATTATTTTATTAATCTCGTNGTAGAAATTAAATGTTATTCGTTTATAAAGATATCTAGTTTTTTTAGAAATAAATTTAATTTACAAATTTTTGGTTTTTTTGTTTATTTATTAAAATAAAAAAATTATTAATTTGAATATTTTAGGGATAAGCTTTAAAATAAATTATTAAAAATTAGTAATTTTAATATAAAATGTATGAATAGAATTTTCAATCATTTGTAAATTTGTTATAAATTATTTTATAATTTTTATTATTTACTATTATTTTAAGTTTTTATAAAAATTTTTTCATAAATTTTTTATGAAAATTAATAATGANATATATTATTTACTATTATTTAAAATTTTTATGAAAACTTTTTCATAAATTTTTATGGAAATTAATAATGATAAAATTAGTATATTTTTATAGTGTATATATAATTTTATTTGATAAGTTTATATAAAGAACTCGGCAAATTTATATACTCGCCTGTTTAACAAAAACATGTCTTTTTGAGTTATTTTTAAAGTCTGACCTGCCCACTGAATAATTTTGAATGGCCGCAGTATTTTAACTGTGCAAAGGTAGCATAATCATTAGTCTTTTAATTGAAGGCTGGTATGAATGGTTGGACGAAGTATAAATCTTTATATTTAATATTATTTAAATTTTTTAGAAACATTTTATTTTAATATTATTAATTATTTTGTTGGGGTGATGTTAAAATTGAATAAACTTTTAATTATTAAAAATCATTAATTTATGATTTATTGATCCGTTAATAACGATTATAAGATTAAGTTATCCCAGCAGCGTAATTTCTTTGCAGAGTTCTTATCGATAAAAAAGTTTGCGACCTCGATGTTGGATAGACGTTTACGTCTAGAAGTTCTGGGCATGGACTGCCTAACCACGGCCTTTTAAATTCTTACATGATCTGAGTTCAGACCGGCGTAAGCCAGGTTGGTTTCTATCTTTAATATATTATAATATCTTAGTACGAAAGGACCAGGTATTAGAATAATTATATTTTAGTTAAAGAATATAATTAATTGTACTGTTTTGGCAGANTACGCCGGGAATTAGGAGACAAGATGAACGGCCAACTTCGCGTCTCTCTCCTCGCTGTAAGCTCGCGAGAACAAAGAATGGCCGTGGAGGAAATCGACGAACTGCCAGGCCGGACTCTTATTGAAAAGGGGAAGTTGCGAGTAAGCTGGATTATCTGCCGCGTACGAGAGCGCGTGGATGTCCCAAGGTGTTTCCGCTGTCTGGGGTATGGCCACAAAAAGGCGGCATGCAAAGGCCCAGACACAAGCAGTTCATGCTGGAAATGTGGTCAGCAGGGCCACATAGCCTCTGCGTGTAAAGAAAGCCCAAGCTGCTACCTGTGCTCGGCAGGAGATGGACAGAAAAATTCCCATCACCTGCCCGGGTCGGGAGCGTGCAAGGCCTTCAGGGATGCCCTTGCTGAGGCTAAGACAAAGCTTGGGAGAATATGATTAAATTTATACAAGGCAATATGAACAGGAGTAGGGTAGCTGATGACCTGCTGGACCAATTGGTTCTTGAACAAAGAGCAGACGCTGTCATCATCAGTGAACCCTATAGAACAAAGGAAACCTGGCATGTTGACCAATCAGGCTCGGCCGCGATATGGATTGCTAACCCCAACCATCGCGCAGAGAGCAGCGGGGTCGAACGCTGCTACGTCTGGATGAAACTGGCGCAAATCACTCTAGTGAGCTGCTACCTGTCTCCAAACGACACAGTCTTTGTCTTCAGGGAAAAGCTCGAAGACCTTGGAGACGAATTGCGCGATATAACCGGCCATATAATTGTTGCTGGAGATTTCAACGCAAGAGGCGCGGAATGGGGTATGCCCCAAACAAACACCAGGGGAAGACTGGTCCTTGAAATGGCAGCCCGCATTGGCCTGACCATCCTCAACACTGGAACGACCCCTACATATCGAAGGACGTTTTTTGGATACTCTATCCCTGATATAACCCTCGTCTCGGAAAGCCTTCTTCGAAGGGCCGACGGATGGAGAGTGATGGAAGACCTGAGTGGTAGCGACCACAACTACATCACCTTCCAAGTCACTGACACAACGCGAGGGCAAACACGTAGTATCCCTCGCAGGAAACCAGAATGGAACCCGTCCAGGGTCGATGTTCGCAAGTTCGATACATCACTCCCAGCAGATTCCCAAGGTATTTCACCCACAACGGGAGAGATCCACTACAGGGAGTCTTGTACTAAGCTGGTCGAAGAAACCATGCGCTGCATTCACCGGGCATGCAAAGCCTCAATGCCACAGAGGAGAGCATGGTCAGGTAAAAAGCAGGTATACTGGTGGAATGACCGAATTGCTGAGCTGCGAAGGGCCTGCCATAGAATGCGGAGACTCGCAACGCGCGGTCGTGGTCGACCTGATGCGCTGACTAGAGCAGCAGCCTACAAAAGCGCTAAGAAAGCACTTGGGGCCGAGATACAGAAGNGAGCCCTGATCTTCTGCTTAACATGTACAACAGCTGCCTTAGGGCCCGGGTTTTCCCAAGCCAATGGAAGAAGGCGAGACTGGTGCTTATACCCAAGGGCAAAGGGGACCCAAACTCTCCTTCATCCTTCCGGCCACTCTGCATGCTAGACACAGCAGGCAAAATGATGGAGAGTCTGCTCAAAATACGCTTGACGTCAGCCATAGAAAGCGAGGGAGGCCTTTCACCCCGACAACATGGCTTCAGGAAGGGACACTCAACTATAGGAGCAATTGGCGAAGTAGTCGAGGCGGTAACTAAGGCCGAAAAAGCCTGCCACCAGGCGCGGCCAATAGTGCTGCTAGTCACACTGGACGTCAAGAACGCCTTCAACTCGGCAAGATGGGACGACATGCTGGAGGCCTTGGAACGGTCATTCAAGGCTCCAACATACTTGCTAGATATGATCCGGGACTACCTCATAGACCGTTGGCTTTTGTACGACACAACACAAGGTCAGAGATAGAGACGTATACCGGAGGAGCGGCACAGGGGTCTGTACTTGGCCCGGACCTCTGGAACG
>NW_016162350.1:0-43740 GCF_001687245.7 Rhagoletis zephyria | reverse complement strand
TAGAAAAAAAAAATTACTCGATTTTCGGAATCACCGAGCAATTCTACATGGAAAATGGATAGTGCCGTCCGTAGAACAAAAACCAAACTAAAATTTGTGATCCAGTCTACTATTTAGACGTCGCTCACCTCAAGGAAGTTATCTACTATTTATTAAAAAAATATTTAGAATATCGCAATCCTTTTTAGGTCGTTTGTAGGTCTATAATAAATAAAAATTAACGTTTGATAGATCTTCCTATATCTAAAATAAGAAAAATAAAAAAGTTCAATATTTCTACGGAAGTTAGCCCCTGTTTTTTTTTTTTTATTTTGCCGATAGAATGTTGAGTTGCCGACTAAATGAAGCAGAATCGTTTGTAGGTGATTAATGGATAACATTCAGTGATAGCGATATAGATATCAGCAATAAATTTTTTCTATTAAAAAATTTCTCAGAGCGAGTTTTTATTAAAAAAAAAAACATTCGTAACTCTTTAATACATGTTAATCTGCATATTAATTTAGTATTCATTAAAGGTATATTCTTTTAAAATTGCACAGGCTCGAAATTGACTTTAGCACTTTCGTCTAGGGGAAATGCTTTTTTTTTTTAGATGTTAGATAATGTAGAATCCGAATCTATTAGGAACGAAGTCCAAAAAAACCTGACGCGCCCTAATGTATATACATATTTTTTTTTTATAAAACAATTTTTTCGCCGATATTTTCAGTTCCCTGAAATAAAGAATCGTCGATCGACTAACCAAATATGAATAATTTTCGGACTGTGAGAGTACATATAGATATTTTCACTAAGCGAGCCTTAACTCAACTTCACTCAAGTGGTCGATACCGGTTTGCAGAGCACAGTGTAACAGGCAACTAGAAATAGAAGACAAAATATGAGAAAAAAAAACAAATTATACAAAAAAAAAATTCTCAAAAATCAACGGTATTTCTAGCCGTTCAAAACTTGCACTTTATTAGACTATAATTTAATTAACTACAAAACTGTGAAATGGAAAATTTTCTAGAAATTCTGAGTAAGAAGTTTAAAATTGTTTTGAAAACTTTTTGATTTTTTGTGAAGTTTATATTAAGTGCGAAACCTTCATTTAAATGGTTTTTATTATAGAATGAACTATATTTTCATTAATAGTTAATGCAAAAAAATTTGTCATAAAAATTATTGTGAATATTGAGGCGTATTCTTATTTTCGTAGGAATCGCATATTCGTAATTTTTGTATAATGATAGGAAAATTTCATGATTTCCGGTTCGTACGAAAATAAGAATACGCTCCATTTTATTATAACAAGGTGTACACTTTCAATTGTCGGCTAGTGTTAGCCCCTCGCCGTAATTTTGTAGGATTTTCTTATTACAAAAAAAAGATTAAGCATAGAAAAGCTAGGTGATGTATTCACTAAACTGGGAAAAGTATTTTTTATTATAAAATATATATAAATATGAAAAAATAATAAAATCTGTGCTGAACTGTCATCGAACCCGGGAACAACTGAACGACACTTTACAGCTCTACCTATCCGGCTGCTGAGGTTGTCCTACCAACACTATTCTATGTATGTAATAATATGAATTAAATAAATTCAAAAATTTTATAAAAATTTTAACATAAAATCAACAACTAAAAACTTGCATACAAATTTCCACTTTTCCACAATTGTGAAATTTTTTCCGCCGCTTTGATTGAATTGTTACACTGTGCTACGTGGCAGTGAGAATGTGAGGGAGCGATCGAATATCGAAAACAGTGTTGCCAGTTTAGCCTTCTTGAGGCTAGATCTAGCTTTTTTCTTTGTCGTTTAGCTTCGAAATTTAGGATTTAGCTTCGTGGCTTTTTTTCTAGCCTTTTCTTATTTTCAAACGAGCATTCTCCCCAATATTTGTAGTTGCATGAAATTATTGTTCTCGTTCAGTTGTACTTGACGAAATGTTAAGCGAATATCCCCCGTCGGCATCGCTCCGTCCGACGAAATTTACTCAGCGAACTCCTTCTCTTTATACTTTAACAGTTTTTCATGGGCTCTCAAGTGTCCCTATAAAACAAAAAAACTTTTTGTACATACATATGTAAGAGTTAATGAAATGTTGAAAAGGCTAACCCTTTTTAAATTTTTTTTTGGCCATTTAGCTTTTTCATTTGGCCGATCTAGCGTATTTATTTTTGAGGTCCTGGCAACACTGAACGAAAATTTAAAATTTACTTGACATACTATATCTGCCACTGTGTTCATATTTCAAACAAAACATAGCTACCCTACAGGAAATTCAGTTGAATCCAAACACAATTTTATGTAATATTTCACTACTTTATTTGGTATCCGAAAGCCATTTAAGTGGAAAATAATTTTTTTATTTAAATTTAATCTGAAAACTTAAAGAAAAGAAACCCTGATGAAATTGGCAGTAAAATGGCGCTGTGCATAAATGTTATCTAGATTTTAGAAATTATCAAAAAAAAGTGAAAAATATCCTCCGCGCTTTCGTAGATCAAAGGGTGCCTTCTAAAACGTCAAAGTACGAAGCATCTGTCTCTTTTATTTCTAAACCGCACTAGAAAAAAAGGTCCAAGTTAAACGCGAGGCAGGCGGGGATGCTTATAACTAGCACACAAATTCGCATAATAATTTTGCCCTGGCAGACGGTAGTAATGCGGAATAACGAACTGCAAGTGCGTGGGTTCGACTCCCACGGTCAGTAGAACCTTCGTTCATTTCTTTTTCATTCATTTTTTTTTTAAGTTCTTTTTTTAACGTTGCTTTCAGTTAGTTGTTGTTGACCTTTTTAATAAAATTCAACTCTAAAAAATTAAATTAACTATTAGTAAAATAAAAAAATATGATATAAAACAAAAGAAATGAAAATAAAATAAAGTGATATTATAGATATAAGTCAAATAAAATTTTAAATATATAACAAATAATAAAAACAAAAATTTTCGAATCGGATCGAACATGGCACCTATAGACTTGTAGCACGCAACTCTGTTGTTCGGCTGCTTATGCGCATTTGACAGAGAAAAATGCACGGGTTAATGCAAATAAAGGCAGTTTACACAAATAAGTGAGCCCGTTTGTCTCCTGTATTAAGCAAGCTAGTTGAAAATTAGCATCTAACCGTTGTTGAGCACATTTGGCATTACAATCTGCTGAGGTGTAAAAATGAAAGAGATTGATGCTTTGTATTATGACGTACTCGAATTCACCCATAATTTTCTCATGAATAGACAATATGTTTACTTTAAAAATTTTGATCAAGGAATGAATCGATTGTTTTTGCCTTTTATTGGCAGAAACAATAGTTGTGTTTTGGTATTCTCCAGCAATGAGAGAAATATGCAAGAAAGTACGAACTCTCTTTTGAAACTTTTACCGGTTTTTACAGGAGAGTGCGTACGAAGACAGAGTGCGTATGAAAATAATCGTAATTTTTAATGATAGAAAATGATAGGAAATTATTTTCGATTCGTACGAAAACAAGAAACTTGTTTTTATTTTTGTAAATCTTTTCAGCTTTTGAGGAATTTTTCCTGACCTGCCCGGATTTTTCTACTTTACTTTATTTTCTCGCTAAACTGAAAACGTGTTGTCCTTTTTTAATTATTTACGTTTTTTGGCATTTGAAATTTAACTTTCATTTTGTGATCGACTCATAGCTTCACAATTTCCGGCAGAGCATGTTGTACGTACGTAAACAGCAGACGACGCACTATGTAAACACAAATACTCTGGTTGTCAGTAAACTTTTCAAATTTGCTTAGAACTGCACTTCTTAGGCGCTCATACTTATACATATCCAAACGTACGTAAATCGCATAATTCCCTCAAAAGTTTATTAAGACAAAAGTGGTTTTTTCGCATAGAAATGTTTAACACACATCACAACTAAATGATTTACCTTCCAGCAAAAGTTGAGGCCCTATTTTGTGTTATCTTTATTCTTCATAGCATAAGCAACACATATCTAAAAGTAGTTTTTTTGTATTTTATAACAAATGACAGATTTTGAGTTAATACACTTTTGAAGATTATGTGCGTTATGTACTGCACAATATGCAATCGTTGCTCACTTTTGCTTCTAACTGTACTTAGGTTTCAATAATACAGTAAATGTTTCGGTTGTTATGTTAAAAATTACTTTGTTGTTCACTTTTATTTTTTAATTAAACTTTACTTCACTCAAAAATACTTTTATTATGGTATATTTTCTACACATGTATGCAGGTGGGGCGGCAAAGCCCGAAAAACTCTCCGCAGTGATGTGATGACGACGATGACTTTTCATTCATTGTTTGATTCTCGTTGCGTATACTCGCTGCTCATACAAATGCAATTGTACTAATCAGTGTGACCGGATGATCACAAAAAGCGAGGCTATATGTGTTTTCAAAAAGGTTTGAAAAAGTTACACCCTATGAAAAATTAATTTAAAAAGAAATCAGTATATTCGTTCCTTAAAAAGTCTGCGCCAACTCGATAGGTTTCACGAAACCGATTTTCTTTAAACGAATTTTTAAATCATTGCCATCTAAATACAAAATAACAACTTTCAGATTAATAACGGCTGCATTACTTCAAGGTATGCCAAAGGGTTTAGGATAAGAAAAACAAAAAAAAAAAAATACGTATAGAAATAATACTGCTTTCTACATCAGCGTGCACTAGTAATACGCCAACATATAAATTGTTTCAACAATACAGTATGAAGTAAATTTTGTAGTTTCGATCCTCATTTTACTCTGGATATTTTAATTCAAAAAGGCCAGAAAAAACTACGAAGTCAGATCAAAAATTCTGAGGCTATGGCTTAAAACTAAATGCTAAATATAGCAGCAAAAATGTTAACCTGGTTACACTGGTACTAATTTATATAAATGTGCTATGCTGAGTATGAAACAACAATCTACATTTTTACAGCCGTATATGTTAAGGCAAGCGCAAGAGTGAAATAGACTGTGAGTGCAGCTGATGGCCAAGTCAATGTAGCGGTTATCGTAAATTGACACCCAATAGGAAATCAATCACTTTTGCATTATTGGATTAAAAATATGTGGTGTGTTCTGCTTAACATTTTTAGTTTAAAATCAATATTATTTTAGTGTTAAATTTATCAAATTAATAAATGATAATGAAAACTATTTGTATGTATGTATGTACTTCTAATAATTTTATCATTTCACTTTACAAATAATTTCGAGTTGGAAATACAAAGTGCATATCATACCATTTCAAGTTACGTAATTTTCCCACAATTTACCTGCCGTGCGCAATGAAAGAAACTACCCAAGGTAAACCTTCTCAAATTAAAGGGGATTTGAGTTTTGCCCACCTATAGCCTCCCGAGGCCTGTTGTTTTTGTTATTGTAGCGGCTTAATAAGTCCTACCTAGATCGGATTGTCCATCAAATGTTGTCGTCAAGCTCAACTAACAGGTGGCCCAGGGAGTGCGCAACTCCAACTGGGTTTGTCCGTGAGTCATGTGGTGACTCACCGAGAACTCTCTGGGCACATCTGCATTCAGTCTGCTCAGGTAAGTGTTTATCCCACTGCAATATCCAGAGGGAAGTTGGGCTATTGTGGTGCGAATCTCCCGAGGCAGATAAAGCTCTGCCTCCGCGTCGGGAGGTTGTGTACCCAAAACGGCATTCATAGGTCGCGAGTCGATGTAGGTCGAGAAGGACTCCTTGCGAATGCCGTTTATGGCGTGTCGGTATGCTGCCGGGACCAGAGGTTGTTTTATGAACCTCCGGACTTCGTATAGATACCTACTGACGTGCCTTAGCGAGGGCTCTGCTGCAAGCAGGTGTCTGTTCAGGTGCACGCGTCTGTGGCACCCTACTAGGAACTGCTTACAGAGTATTGTGTTAGTATGAGCATCGTCGTGTAGATGGTGATGAGGCGGCATCAGAAGGCAACTTGTCGCGGTTCGGAGTGCCGTATTCTGCCATGTATGTAGCTGCGTCCACTGCTTCTTTCTAGCGACCACACGGGCGCTGCATAGTTTAAAACTGGCCCGCCGATCGCCTTATGCTTGAAATACAATACCGGCGAACGGCAAACTTCGCCGAACTGGGCGAGGCTGTCGTTCACCGTTCGCCCAGCTATTTCGCCTACTTAAACAGAATTAGAGCGGTAGCGAAAACAGCTGATCCCATTTGGTCGCCTTTATAATTTGGGTGACCATATTTAGAAAAAACTAAACCATATTTAGAAATGAGGAAATGATAACAAATATAAATGTAAAACAAAGAAAGATTATTATAAATAATTTGTTTCAAGCCAGATTTAACGAATCCACAACTATATTTTTCAAACAACAAAAAAAAATCGTGTTTAGGTTGTTTTCTTTTAAAACTTTGAAAGCAAAAAACAAATACGGCCACCTTTGGCACGCACAGCTGTCATCGCCCAGCAGGGCGATAGAAATAAATCTATCGCCATGAAACGCCGCCAAGCGAACTTCGCATTTCGCTTTGGCTGTGTTCAATTTCATATGCTTGCGGGTGTTCTAATTTTGACAGCGCGAATTTCGCTGTGGTGAGTTCGCCGTTCGCCGGCATTGTATTTCAGCTATTATATGTTGCCAACAACGTTTCTTTGTCTTTGCCTTAGGTGCTGCCGGCTACCGACTTGAGGCCTTTGTTGCGGCTCTGTTGACAATTGTGGTTGTATGCGCCGAGAAGTACAGCAGACGGTCGAAGGTATTTCCGAGGACTTTTTCGTTATTCACCGTCGGAATTGGTTCACCATCGACGTGAATTACCAGCTGTAATCTGACTTCCTTCGTCAAGGTGGTAAAAAGGGTTGGAAAGTTCGGAGAGGTAACCGTTTAATTTCGATCACAAGTCATCAATTCCATTCCCGGAAATAATTCTCGAGTAGTGGTGAGGGAGCACCCTTCACCCCTTTTTTCAGCTTTAGTGTAGGGCTTGAGAATTGCAAATAGCGCGGCTTGAAATATCGAGGCAAATTCCAAAAGAGCGAAGTGAAGCTTGTCTCCGTTACCATCGATATAGACTACAGATATTGACCATTGTCTCTTGTGGAGCCAACAGTAAAGACTTTACTCTCTGGGCTCAGTATTGGAATTAAGTCAGCACTTAGCCTCAGCGAACACAACAATGTGGGAACCCACCAGCAATGGCAACGATGGTGTACTACCCTAAAAAGACACTTGCGCATAGATCCCTGCCTTTGCTTCACTCTATAGAGTGACAAATCCAAACACTTTTCTCTTGAGCCTACAAGTGGCATTAAGAGCCTACTTGCAGATAAAGACATTAAGCGACAAAGAAATTAAAGCGATTAAAGAAATCACAAACACGCTATTAACACAAAGTCTGCTCTTCCACACCACAGATGTATAGCAATCTTAAGGTTGAGAAATGCAAATATGCAGAGGACCACAAGGATGATGGTAAGCTTAGCGCCTAGAACTGACAGAAGCAAAAACTAACGACTAATAGCGACCATTGAACAGTATTGAAGATCTTTTAACCGATATTAAAATATATTTTATTGCCACACAAACTTTTAATTATGCTGATAATATATTTAATTAATTGGATATTAGCATGATCTGGCATCTTTATTTTTGCGTTCATATGTCCAGTCATAAAAAATTTATTTGGAAACTTTCTTGTTCCTTTGAAATTGCTTAAACAGTTTGTTTGAAAAACAAATAAAAGTTTAGTTCCCGCTATATTTGTCTTAGTTAGCTCTATGTATATTATAAATTTTTTTCCAGTGTTGTCTACGTTATTTCATTAATTTTCAAACGGTTTATTGCACACTTTTTATGTACATACATACATATCGATAAAAGGCGAACATATCGTGCCGCATTCAAAACTCATTTTACTGGAATCCTGAGCAGCTTTTTATTGCGTCAATATTTTAAATAATTCTCTAAATAGAAAGAAAAAAAGGACAGGCATTTAAATATACACTATGATTGTTCACAAAAAGAAAATTAAAAAAATCAACGCCAGTTTTTATTGATGGCAATTATTAAATGAAAAAAAAAAACACAAAAGACCGGCACTGCATACCCAAGAATTGTTAAAAATTCTGAGTAAAAAGTACGAAATTTAGGCGAAATTTATTTAAAATTTTTCTAAATGTTGAATATAACCAGAATCCTTGATTTTTATGGGTTTGGTTAATAAACAATATATTTTGTTATATACTACTTAATATGTATGTATATGTGTATATATGTACATATGCAATTGAATTGTTAGTCAATACATAATAGAATTTTATTTACCACTTTATTTAGGTATGTACATATACTCTTTATATGCCTTTTTGAATTGCTGAATATATTACATAACTGTTTTCTTACTCATTGCTTTTCACCATAAATTAGAACAAAGAACTTTCTTTTGTATTAAATAGTTGAAGTGACTTTTATTTGCTAGACTTAGGCCAAAAAATTTTTACTTGAAGAACATTGCGAATATTAAAAAAATACCAAGCGGCTGTTTGAGTCAATTTATTTGTCTATAATAACTCCAATTGAAGTTTTGTCAGATGATGATGCTTCGTTGTTGTCTTAAGATTTATTGCTTTCGCTTTTGGTTAAAAAAAAAAAGAGTAGATGCCATTAATATGATCTCAAATACCATATCATTAGTTAAATACAAAGTTCGTTAATAAACAATTAAAATTTTTATTGAAATAATTAAAAAACAAATGGGACAAAACTATAGTTTTTACTAAACTAACTAAAAAAGTTATTGGTATATATTTTCCTCATTGCAACGTCAAAACAGGCGAAGCTATCGGTTATCTTATCCATAACACTGACTGTCGTGGGCAAGGGAATGACAATGGCAGTAATATGAGCAGCCATTACAAAGGAGCACACATTCATGCTCTGACACATAACTCTCTGGCCAAATTCGCACCCACCTTGTGCTTGCCATAGTTTAAATCAAAGTTTTGACGGCAATCAACCATTGAAATCTCGTTCTGCATGAGGCAAATGCCACACTGGACATGGACGCAGAGAACATACGGAGCCTGATTGATGAATTGAAAGAATGCAGGGAGCAATGGCCATCAATACTTAAAGAATGTATGCTGGGATTGTAGGCATTGCAGATAAGTTCGCAGAGAAAATACGCAAAATTAGGAAGCGACAGTTTGACGAATCATATGAAGAAGCAGCTTTATTCGATTCTGAAACTCAATTCAGGCAGGGAGTTTTTACGTCCTCATGAACGGCTTGATTGGTAACATGATAAGGCGTTTCGAGGCCGTAAATGACTTTGCAGCTAAATTTTGTTATTTTTGGAAGTATCAGGAACCTCAGAGAAAAAGCAGCTGCATTCTGTGAGATTTATAATGTCGACATTTCTACGCATTTAATAGATGAAATCATCCATCTCAAAGCTATCCATGTAGCACATTTGGGATTTGATGCGCTAACACCATTACGATTGCTGAATGAACTTAAAGAAATGAAGACGGAAGTAGTACCTGCATAGCGTTGCGAACATTTTGCACTATTCCAGCCAGTGAGGTTGAAGGGGAGCGTTGGTTCAGTTCGTTGTCCCGAGCAAAGAATTTTTACGCTCTACATAGTGTAGAATTCTTGAAAATCAACAGTTTTCGGTCGGAAAACTTTTCTTATCTTCAGGAGATTCCCAGTAATAATACGCAATTGTCTCTTTAACCATTTTTTCATAGTACCTATATTTTATAGGTCCTCCAAAACCCCTAGAAAATGCAATGGAAAAATCTTTAATTATAAAAAATAGTTAAATAAACAATTGGATATTAATACTGGAAGTCTCCTGAAGAGAACCACAGTTTTCCGATTGAAAAATATTGATTTTTAAGAGTTTTATACCATTTCTACAAAAAATGTTTTTTTCTCCATATAAAATACATAGAAAACTTTGAGCGCTTTGAGCACCCCCTAAATATTTTTTGGTTTCAAAATAAAAAAATAGGGGTATATTTTTTCGATGTAGAACAATCCTACGGAGTGCCGGCATTAAAATTCCAACTTAATTTTTTTGGACCACTCTAATGTACATATATCTTCAGCTAAATTGACAATTTGAATTGAACGATTGAACTAATGTATTTTCAACGAATGGAGTTTATTTTTGAAGGTGGCCCATGAACGCGACATTTACCGGGCCGCCCGGTTCGACTCTCGAAGGGCGTGCTGATAGCTGACGGAAAGGAAATGCTTTGTAAGTCCAATGATATAGTATTCAACGAAAACTGAAAATATATATGTAAATGATTTCACATCAAAACGGTACTTCTCCTTCCATAGTAGTTTTCCAGTTCAATCTAACTACCTAGAACGCATGCAGTGTTCTTTAAGACACGTGGCACCTGAAGCAGGGTTGTTTAAAAAGGATGGCGACTCGATTTTCCACAGTGGTGCAGCATGTGAATAACACTGTCATTTCATTCACATTATTTTTGGCGTGTGTTTGTTTACAAAACAGGGACCAAAAATAACAGTTATTTTTTTTTAAGTCACCTTTGCCAAATATTTATATAAAAGTCATATCCTGCTACTAAACAAACCGCTTATCCACATTAAACAAATTTGCAATCAAATGAAAGAGGACGGAAATAACAAACGAAGGTTACCACCTCTATTTATATTATTTTATAATTTAGTACAAAAGAAATTCATATACCTGACCCAAGGTTTGTTCTATGGTAATTTAATAATATTTCTTATTGAAATATTTTCCAATAGGAGGCTTTCCTCATTTAGACATTTCAGTTTGAAAAGCTATTTTAGTCCTCTTTCATTTGATACTTGTTCAATTTGGATAAGCGGTTTGCTTATTATCAAGAAATGACTTTTCGCCGAGGTGACTTAAAAAAAAAATAACTGTTAGTTTCGGTCCCTGCTTGAGGGCCGTGCTCAGTTCAAAAGCAACTATTTCCATGGACATCGAACAGCTGAAAGTATGCCTAAATATGGCCTATACGAACACGCTTTTATTGACTGGCGATTTCTTTTCACTCAAAATGCTTGCAACGGATCGATATTTGTTTGTATATTTTTGAAGTGGCTGAGTAATTTTTAAATTTTTGAAACACGTAGTTTAAAATGTTTCTGTTCCCAATGTAAGCCCATCAATTATCTTTTCTTAGAAACCATTCAATACAGTTTCGCAACACCTTTTGTGAAAAATTTCTTTTAAAAAATTTTAATGAATGCCAATTCGCGCTAAGCATTTTAGCGCCACACACTTTAGCGAATTTCATCGTCGACGTAAATGAAATTGTTACACCAACCAAGCAAATCAAGACCACTAATTGCAGCCATAATGAGACTGCGGTGCACGCAGAGCTTTGCAACATTTCCAGGCGTCGATTTCAAATGAATTTGCCGCCTGCAATGGTCAATCAACTAAGCGCAATACATAATTGAACGCTGGGGATCGCAGCTAAAGAATTTAAAATGAGCGCCAAAGCAAAAAATAAAAATAATAAATGCCTCACAGGCGGAGACAAATGCAATGTCGACGGCGACAGCCACGGAGATCAATATGGGCAAACGAGAGGTTGAAGAGCACACGAACCAACTACAAGTGAAATACCAAGGAAACAAAGTAATAAACTTCGCAGAAAATGTTTCGACTTGCACGTAGAAAAAAAGAAAAGAAAATAGTAGCTCCCCAGCGACATTTGCAGCCAGCGCGGACTTATAACGCGCCGGCGACAGGCGACATTGACGTGCTTGCTGATGCAGCGTTGTTGCTGTTGTTGCAGTTTTTTGAAGTCACTGATGTGGCAGCGATTGTGGCGGTGTAGATGGAGCTGGAGCTGAAGCTGAAGCTGGAGCAGTCGCTAACTTTGACTTTGTCGTCATTTTTTTATTACCGCCTGTTGGTTGGCAGAACTAGCAAACCATTTCACGCTGAGCTGTCAGTGTCACACAATAAATGATACCGCAACTGATAAGATTGACAGGGTGCACAACAGACAGCAACAGTAACAGCAAAAGTGGGGTAGGGCGGCATTCAACGGTCATGTATTCAGCAAATGGACAGCCAGCCAGACATCTAGAATGCGCCAGACAGGCAAAAGGGAAACGCACCACAGCCAAGTAATAGAACTGCCAGCACTGTCAAGTGACGACCGACCGACCGGCTGAAAAGCCAGCAAGTAAGTGGAAAAATATCAAGCCATGTCCGCTGGCCACTGGCCGCTTTTGATTGGCATTTAACAGCGGTAACAACAGCAAACACAGCACAAGATGCCTATGTAGCAATAAAGAATTGTAAAATGTGTTCAAATCTATAACAAGCGGAGAATTTCGCTTTATGCTGCCTGGCTGCTGCAAAAAGGGCTGGAACGCCCAGCGCCAAGGAGATCACACTAAACTTTGATTGACTTGTGATATCTACGTGACCAAAGAGTGGCGATCATAGCCAAGCGACTGTATGTAGTTGCTGCATGATGTTCTGTATTTTGTTTTTGGTGTGCTTAACTGCGGGCGTTTCTTTAATTGAGCGAGACGAAGAATTTACACAGAGTCCATTAGGAATTCAAAAAAAAACTAATTTCGTGCATACACACACACACACCAGAGATGCTCAACAAACTACATATGTGAATCGATTTCGTTTTGTTGATACGCAAAAATAACTTATCAATATAATTTCGTTTCGTTTCAGATCTGAATTACCGAAACAAAACTCAATCGTTAACGTTGAAAATGAAATAAATCCAAAATAGAATTATTTTGATAATTACGACTGCAAACAGAGTTACTAAAAAGTATAAATGGAGAATATATTTAAGTTAACTGATCTTCATATTTCAAGTTCCGATGGCAGGGCGCATATTCTTCACTGATTGGTTATCGATGTATAATGTTCGCCTAGCAACGTCGTCCAGCCCGGCAGACGAGCGCCTCGCCACAATCCGAATCAAAGCGACAGCTTTCAATTTGTCGCATTCAACTATATCTTTTATGAGAGCTAAGAGCGCACTTAGAAGTTTCATTCCCGACAAGAAAGATAGCCAGCATTACCGAGAGTACTGTTAAACCAACCGAGTGCAGCATGACCATCTGCACCCGCTTACTATGTATCGCGCAAATATTTGGATTTCAATAAACCCGAGCGAACAACTGGAAGACAACAAAAATGAGCGTCCACGCTGCGATCAAGCGCTATGTGAGATTTCTGGGATCGATACATGAAGGATGTAATATCTATTTTCCGTGGTAAAAAAGAGAGACCGAAATATGTGAGTGCTAAGAGCATGGAATGATGGTCAATAGCTGGAATGTTGAGAATGTTAATGACTTACTGAAGATTTTAAGATTCTATCGAGTCCGGTTAGAAGATGATGAACCGGGAATTCAAACCGGTTCCTGTTGTCAAAAAAGTGGTAACGGAAATGGGCTAAACAAAAGATTTGTTTACAGTAATTCAATTTATTTTTTTATACTTTTGTTGTAAAGTGAAGAAAAGAAAATAATTAATTATATCACAGTATACAGTAACAAAAAAATGTAAATATGCTTATTTGATCTAGGTGTGCGATATATATTAACATATGCTTACATATATATTATAAAAATATTCAAAATGACGAGATGAATTGGTTCAACCATGTCTGTTTGTAAACTCGAATAAAATTTAGATATTTTAACGAAAGTCGGTGCCGAAGTTGCCTTTGGTATAATTTAGGTTAGTATTAAATTTTGGCGAAATCTGTTAATAACCACGCCCACCTCCTATCTAGGAATTAAAAATATTTTTGTTTTATTATGTATTTTATGAATTTTGCTGTTTAAAACTACATTTCAAATATGTCAACGAACATTTGTGGGTACTTTTGCACCAGTCGTTACCTATGGGTTAATGACTAAAAAATCAGGCACATTATTTATCATGTATTATATGTCATGTCATTTGTCAGTTCTTCTGGAACCGTTTTTCGGGTTTGTTGGAATCGAGTTTCGGTACTGCCATAACCGTTTTTCGGGCCTCTTGGGATAGAGTTTCGGATCCGTTAGACCGGTTTTGGACTCTTGTAAGAAGCGGACCGGTCGGTTATCTAAGGACCCGATTCTCCGGTTCCGGTTTCTCGATTCTGTGCATGACTAGTAGCAACACAGAAGCGGAGTCTAGAAAAACGAATGGCCCAACAGCTGATCTAATCGAGTGGGGCGGCGAGGAGTTCATTAGTTGCATGCATCATATTTTATACAGAACAAGAAAAGCGATCCTGTTATATGAAACTACCGCAGAAGCAGCCCTTCAACGTTTCATACAAGGTATTATAAAGCGTATTGCCTGGGAGCCGAAAACCAAACGTAAACAAACCAATTGGGTGTGTGGATACAGATCTGGTAAATTCGCCGTTGATCAGGCATTTCGCTGCACTCTTTTATTAAAACCATCATAGCTCTAGTCGCTTTAGACTGGACATGAATATGAAGTGGGTGGTGAGCCTAAAATGTTACATAACTCCCTCCGTTCCGTCCATCTTTTGCTGCTCCAACAGAATAAAATCCAAGTTTACACTTTTAACCTCAGCAAGCTTGCAGCTTTAATTGTTTGTCACTTGCGGCTGACACGCCACAAGCAAAAATGGATACAAGAATTGTACGCAACATTTAGTCTCCGCCATTGATCAACAATGCAACAAATGAGCTAATGTCTTGGCATACGTTTTTTTTTTGCGACTCCGGCTTGCGTACATCGGAGCGTTTGTGTGGTGCGCCTTGGCATCTGTGGCATGCTGCAAATATGGCACTATTCTACAATTGCAGCAGCGAACTAAGTAGCTGGCACTATGTGAAAGTGTCGACCAAGCAACACTGTTGCTGAAGTATTGTAGGTAGCTGTTGCATGGCAGACATACCATTTGGTGTTGCATACAATGCATTCGCATTTCGCGCAGTTCGTGGTTTGGCGCTAAGGTTGTGGCTGTTGTGTGGAGCAGTATATGGTTGGTTTTTTTCTTCATTATTGTTTGTGTAATTACTGTTGTATGTTGTTCGACTGCAATTGATTGAGTATTTTGTTGCATTTAATTAGCGCATTTGATTTACTAACTACTTAATTAATGGCCGGAATGCCTTTTGAGGCGTTAATTGGCTTATCATTGGATTGGAGCATAAATCTCTATCTTCCAGTTGTAAATAGTTGCATGCTTTAAGCCCAACGATTGAGCAAGAATGCCTCTTTTCTACGCTTAGAACCGTTATAATCTCCCGAATCTTTCACGTTATTTTCCCATGTAACCCTTACTGGCTCACATACCCTCGTCAAAGTGGTCTTTATACGCAAAGTGGGGTAAAAAGCATGTTGAAATCCGGAACCATAATAGCGGAGCTAGGAGGCAGTCAGCACGCAGTAACTGTCACCCATGGCACAGATAACTGAGGTCCATCGTTGTTCCACCTTGGCAGGGACAGAAATTGAGTTCTCAGCTGAAGGGGTAACTTTGGAGAAAAGGCACAATTGGAACTCACATCTCTTGAATGATACCAACAAGGCTACAAGGGCATTTTATGCCTGACAGGGACTCCATGGTAAAACATGGGGAATATCACTCTAACTAATTTATTGGCCTGTCAGTACGGTCAGGAAACCCGTTGGCACATATGCGGCACTGGCCTGTGGGCCAAAAGCAAAACAGCTAAGTGCGGATGCCACCTTGAGCAAACTACACCGCTTGATATGCGTGGCCATCACAGGAGCTATGCGCACGCTTGGTGTGATTATACGCATTCCTATTCAGTCTGTTTTGATTGAAAAGGAGGCCTGCTGGAGCACCATACGACCGCCAAATGCAATCAGCATGATAAGTGGGGATCATTGGGGTCACTTGGTGGTGCTAAAACCATTTCTGGATGAGGATAAAAGATCAGAATTCTTCAAAGGTATTTACGTGAAGATGATAGAAAAAGGTGGACGACGGGAGTACTGGCTCGGGCGTGCTTAGACAAGAAAAGTCTGCCAATGGGCTCATAACCATGTTACAGGCGTAAGTCTTCGCAATCGCAGTCTGTATTCGAGAATATATTTGGAGAAGGACAAACGTGGCTAGAATAAATATTATGTTGGCAGCACTAAAAGCCTTAGACCCATGTAGAACGACATCATGGCTTTTGGACAATTGTTAAACTCTTCTGAATAGCTTAGCAGCCGCTAACCGAGTGATGCCATGGTGGATCTGTGGGCATGAAGTATTTGAAGTCAATTAAAACGCTGATTATCTCGCAAAACATTAGGTCTAAATGCGTATGCATAGTCCCAAGCCTTTCTGCGGCACGTCTGAAAGATATACTGAAGAGCTGCTTAGTAGTTGGGAAAAATCTCAGGTTGCTTCCCACTGGCGGAAGTCCAAAAGGGAAAGGTATAATAAAAGAAATGCATACCTCCTTCCAGAAGGAACTCGAAAAGATTGCTTTAACTTTGCCTGGAGGGTCTTAGAACTCTTGAAGGCTACCTGACAGGACACGGCAAGCTAAGGTATCATTTGAACAAAATAGGGCTTTCTGTAGAGACGGACTGCAGGTTTTGTGGGCTGGGGGAGGAAACTTCAGAGCATATTCTTTATGTCCACTAGACCACCTAAAAAAAAAATCCTGCAATGCGACCGGAATAAGACTCAAATTTTAGCAACTGGTATAGTGATGATCCTCCATGAATCTACCCCCTCTAGGACAATTGTAAGAGATCCCGCGTCGAGCCTTTACTCCTCCCATAGGAATTTCACTTAAAAAAATGAGTTCGTTCTATTAGCGGCTAATATAATTTTCTAGGTTCAATGAAAACGTTCGATACTGTAAGAATTCATTGATTATGGTCTCCATTAAAAAATTGGAATGCGGCACCTTCCAATGGTTGAATCCCTAATGCGATTTTCTGCGCTAATAGCATCTTCACGTTCTTCGCTTTCTTTTAGTAGAGATGCAAGCAAAAGTTAACTGCAAGAAAACGTAATGCTCAGAATCGAATATAGGACTACTAGGAAATTCACTGTCTGCTTCCCTTTGTGCAGTTTTTTTATTGAGTTTTCTAGCATTCCTTGCAGCAGTACTTTTTACGCGCTGCACAAATACCCAAAGAATGCCATGAAAAAGTTCGGTAGAACACAAACCAGCCAGCGGAGAGGAAGAGCAGCTCGAATGCAGTGGACTCATAAATAATACTTGCCAACTAATAAATAATATTCTCTCCACTCCCACAATACAATTAAAATTCCATTGCCGGGGTAAAAATCTTTTAATTGCAGTCATAAAAAATGCTAGCTCGCGGCGACCAAAGATAGTTTATTTAACTAACATAGCTTCAAGAGCACCCACAACAAATTTAAAATAAACTCACAAAAAACCAAGCAACTACATTTACAAAGCCAACGAAAGTATCAACCATAAATATTCGATTGCCCTGCTGCACAGCGGCTGGAAACCTTTTTCCTTTTTCGCTATCTTTTCGCTGTCAAATTTAAATCATAAAAGTCATGTTTTCAGAATTTACTTGCCACACGCCGCCGCCACATTTTGCGGAAACGTTGAGGAAATAGCAAATTTGAGTAAGCAGCCGCAGGCGAGATGCTGGTGGCGGCGATAGCCCGCAAGGCCGGTCGGCAGCATACACTTGAGACCCGAATTTGTTGGCTAATAGTGAAGAACAGTGTGCCGAACATTACATTACCCGGCGCAAGTATTAAAAATATTTTTTTTTAATCTTTTCGAAAACTACCGCTACAGGGTAAACAAAGGGGGGTTTTATTCCTATTTCAAACCTCTCCGATAAACTTATCAATGTAGTCATTAGTGGGCAGTATCACGCCTATTTTCCAAAATCCCATTATAACGTTACTTCTTTTGACGGGATTGTTGTTAGCATCAATTTTGTCTAAACTAGTGTCCTTAAATTTCGAATATCGAAGTTTCTCAAGCATTTCTGAAATTTACCGTTATATAAAAAGTGGGCGTAATTTCAGTCCGATTTCAATCATTTTCAGCATTTTGCTTTTATTTGGCAAGTACAATAACCATACCGAGTTTGGTACAAATTGCTCGAACGGTTACCGAGATACACATATGTGGATATAAATGGGCGGCGCCATACCGAGATATACACATGTAATCAAAAGTGGGCGTGGCGAGGCCCATTTTTCAAAAATTTTTAATATTCTTAATTTTATTCTAAAAATTACTGTGAGTATCATTTTTGAGTGAAGAAGCTTTATTAGTTACTAAAATATCCCAGTTTTCGTATTTCTGAAAACTACCGTTATATGGGAGGTAGGCGTGGTTATTGTCCGATATTGCCATATTGCCCATTTTTAATACCTGAAAGGAAGTACACATACCAAGTTTCGTTAAGATATCTCAATTTTTATTCGAGTTATCGTGTGCACAGACGGACGGACGGATGGACGGACGGACAGACAGTCACCGCTTAATCGATTTCTCTTTTCATTCTAATCATTTATGTATAAATTTGTCTATATCTATCTCGATTCGTTTTGCCTGTTACAAACAACCGTTATGTGAACAAAGTTATAATACCCTTGTGCACAAGTGCGCTCGGGTATAACAACAGCGCCGACTTGATGTGTACTATGTATATATGTATTTATGTTGGTTCAAGTGTTGCGTTGCAATATAAATTTTGCGCATATTGCAAAATATAAGGAAGCCACTGTGATTCGAGTAATCGATGCGTTATCGATGATGGAGCTGCGAGTATTTGCGCAGAAACGTGACTTCTGGTTAAACGCCCCAACGGAAAGTGGTTTTGCTGCTGCGGCAGCAGAAATCGAAGCAAATTGAGTTGAACTCTAGTAGGCATAATTACCAATAAAACTGCAGTGCTAGAATAAACGAAAAATAAAAAACTTAAAGAATAAATAGTGGAAAAAGGATGACTGACCAGAAGGCAATGCACTGAATTGCATTGAAATTGTAGGAGAATAAAAACATTTTGTTGGGATTATTAGGCAAAGCTTAAGAACTTATGTGCTGATACAAGCAAAAGCTATCGTTTTATTCAAGAAAACTACAGAACAAAATCCCTTAAAAAACATTTCTTAAATTACAGCCTAGTAGACACACACATTGTGAAGAAAGAGCAGAGGATTCAAGCAAGTTGGAAAGCTCATCCTTGTCACTTACTTTGTGGAGAATGAAGATTGTATGACCTGATGTGTACTGCATATATTTTCCGAAGTAGACTATCCATTTATTTTCCCGTACATAATGGAGAATGCTCTGAAAACTCAAGGATTCTTAGTCGGCTGGCCAATCCACCAGCGGTTGCCATGTCCAATAAACAGTGATCTGAGCATTATGTATTTAAATAGTTTGTATGAAGATAGTTTGCTTGACGGCTTTTGAGGCAGAATTGAACAAGTACAGACTAGTTCCCTTTCTTTGCCCGGGAACTCAGACTAAGCTCTTTACGCACCGCGTAACCAAATCGCTTAGAACCATTCGTCCTTGGATTGCTAAGTGTTTTTTTTTTTTCTAACACCCTGGTATTTCTTAGCGCTGTGCGGGAGAGTTTAATTTCAATATCTTTTTAAATACTTCGATTGAAGGGGCTCTATCGTTCGCGTGCAAGCTTCCTCTCGAATAGTTGACGTCTAACAAGATCAAAGAAATTCCTGATTCTGTTGCTCGATCAGGTTTGAAAATTCTTTGGCGTCCAAAGTGATCTTTTGGTACCTCACGAACTCCGGTCGAATGTGAGAAATCTGAAAAGTTAGATGGTATTGTACATACATCGAAAATCATGTTTCTGGAGGTAGATCTACCCTAACCGCTGTCACAATTCCAAGGACTCTTGCAAAAGTTCGTACAAAGAATACCAAGTCTGTGGAGATGAAATTGTCTCAAATTGTCAGATCGTAACTCTCCATTAGTACCCAACCTTGTTGCCAACGCAAATATCTTTCAAGGCACACATACCAGCTCACTTATGTAAGTACCCTGCAGGGAAACCGCGGACTAGTGAATCAAATTTCTAGTTCCGTACTAGATCTTTATCGCCAAAAAAGGAACTAGTCCGATAGGAACTAGATCCCCTCCAGTCCAAGATCGGTGAAAAGTGGTACTTTTAAAAAACTAATTTTTTTCAGTTTTTTCACTAGAAATCTGTATCTAAAGTACCGAATTTAGAAATAGTTCGGAACTATCGAAAAAGGGATGCAGCGGGGGGCAATTGACACTTTCTAGGACATCGCCATGTTAAATTCGCCAGTTGCTTGCATGCAAAAGAGATTTATCGGTGAACCAGCACTGGGTCTAAATGTACTAGAAGCGCACCAGTTCAGAACTAGAGATTTTCCCAACAGGGTAGTCATACATAGGCTTATATTTGTGCGCTCAGCGATAACTTCCTGCTATCGTTTGACATACCAGTCTACGCCACCTACGCGCCTACAAATAGTCAAACAATGGAATTCCGCGCAATCCCTACGAATGACATATGCATTGAAATGTATGTATACATATATGCAACTACGTACATACATATGTATGTAAAAAGACAAAAATACGCTTATAAACACAGATGTGTGCACTTTTACGTATAGAAATGTAGTATTGCGACAGAAAATAGCTAGCCCAGGTACGAACTCAATAAATTTACGCCACTGTTATCGTAAATTCACTTTTGCTGAAAAATGCAATTTTTCTTTCTTTCACAAACAGTCAGACGGACATCTAAATTGGCTGTAGAAGTAGAAAGAGCCGGAATATCATAAAATGCTAAGTAGACACATATGCCACGCATATGCAGCACATACATATAAACCAAATCACATATTATAAAAATAAAAAAAAGTAAAGCAGAAAACAATGCGCGGATAGCTTACAGTTGGTGGTCATTGGAGAGTTGGCGTTGTGCTCGCTCAATGCTGCTCATTTCGCAGCACACGAATCGATGTACATACATATGTATGGATGTGTGTACATGCTGGGCTTTAATCACGAAATGTCAACATAAAACACCCAATGCAATAAGTAATATGGTGCAATAGTGAAATAGGTGAGCACATTGCGAGCCCTTTACGCCTGCGCTCTGATTTGCGCTGCTTTTGCACTGATTGCATACTCATTACGCAACCCAATATCCTCGCTGCTAGAGCCTGTAGCGGACTACATACATAGCTGCTTGGAGGCGCAATAGTGTGGGATTTCCGCACGACCTCATTGTTGGGTATTGATTGCGTGTATGCTAGGAGTATTTCTTTTTCTTTTCATGTATATAAATATGTATACATACATATATGTATATATGTATCTGGGTATATGTCATTGCTTGGGCGTATTTATTTTACTTTCGTTGCTGATGGTGCTGATCTCATTACGCCATTGCAGACATACAGGTACATATCGTCGTTTAAAGTACAAAACCGCGTATCAACAAAATGATAAAACCGCGTATGTGAGGTGACAGAAATTATTTTTTTCTAGAGAGTAAAAACGCTCATATTTCAAAATGGTTCTCTTTTGAACCGACTTCCAAATAAAAATATAGTTAAAAAACGCTTTTATTACAACAAGTACTAAAAAGTATAAAATAATTTATAGATATAGCGATTCCGTTTAAAAAGAAAAGGAGGTTCCCTAACTTGATTTAATTTAACTTTTTTTTTTTAATTATTAATCATTAGCTAAAAATATGATTATCTTGTGATTGGCCTGTAGTCATAGTCAAAATAAAGTCCACTGTTAAGTTAGTTGCAGCTTTTTGACATAATTTTCAATGGGATATAAATGTGAACTTAATCGGATCATAAATACGGGTTTTCCAAATATCTCGACTCCTGCGCTACCTATCGGCAAAATTTTTCGTGGATTTAGTTCTTTTCATACAAGTAATATATGTTCTAAATATGAACCACATGAGACTATAAATGCGGGTTTTACAAATATCTCGACTCCTGCGCCACCTAGCGGACTAAGTCATCCATTAAATTGCATTGTCTTCGAGGTCTTAGCTAAGTTTAAAGTTTTAGGTCTGTAGCTCATCGGGAAGTTTGTTAAATATTGATTGCAAAGTTCCAGGACGTAAATACATACATACATACATACATACAAGTGAAGTTAAATAAAAGTTTGTAAAAAGGGGGAGGTTATCAGTTCGTCGGAATATTTTTTTATCTATGTTACCGCATAACTTTGGACCACGTCAACCGAATAATCGATAATTCTTTTTGCATCGCAAAGGTAGAGTCTCAGAGGTGGCTCCATACTAATCTGGTTTATTACACATGCTCGGCCAAAATTGCTTAGGCGGTTACAGCGCCAAATAGGACGAAGAAGAAGACTAGCGCAGGCGAGCAGCGATGGAAATATTCCAGATTCTATAAGTCATCAAACATGTCCATCCAGAAAACATGTCTTCTTTTCCGAGATTTTTTAGTTTTATTTCTAATCTTCTGTCCCAAGCACAGTTAAGTTCGACCCAAAAGATCGCGCCATTTTTTTGGTTCAGTAAAGCAGCTGGCTTTGCGCTTATCCAAAACCGTATATGTTATTTGTTACGAAATTTGTTAAGCAGCGCAATTGTCACATGTCGGCTAAGTTATGTTACATCAAGCCGAGTATTTTCTTCGTGGCACTGGGGGGGGGCGGCAAGTCGTGGTCTGCGGGAGGGTGGTGAGTTACTGCTACCGGCAGCCACAGCAACGGCACCAAACGGTGCACAGCAGCTGCCGTTTCTCTGTAGGACTTGAATTCCTTTTATGGGTGGTGGCAGGCTTTGGTTTTCGGCAAGTATTTTTTGTTTAGACTATTTTTCTTTGCTGCCATCGTGCTTTGCTTGTCACCTCTTTTTCCATTTTTCCACAACTGCTATAGCTCCCTCTTTTTGGGCGCGTTACCTTGCTGGTATTTATGGAATTTATGTTCATTTGTTAGCAACAGCAACGTCACACACAAAATACACAAATGCAAAAAAAAGGCGCTTTAATATTCAATAAAAAAAATATATATACATATTACAGAAACACAAATCGTCGGTCTGCATTGTTGCAAGTTGGTTGTCTACTAAGTTGCAGCTTGCCGCAAATTTATGTTCACTTTCGTGGCGTAATTCTAACAAGACTAGCTGACGTGTTTTCTTGCATATTCAGCTAGAGTTGTTGATGTTGTTTTTTTATTCGCGAAGAGATTTCCATAAAAAATCAATATATGAAGCAAAAATTGTTTGCAAACGAAACTTTGTAGTTGGCATCACTTTAGTGTCCGCTTTGTTGCTTTCACGATTACGGCTCATTACAAAGCCTCAGAGAGATCAGGTAAAGTATCCTAATTTAAGACATTGACGTGGAGATTTACTTGGATTTCGGATTGTAGAATACAAGCGGGGGCTGAGCGCATATAAAGAAATCAGACATAGATTTTTTTTTTTTGTCAATTTTAGTGCTTTCCATATTTAATTTGTAACTCAAAAATATAAGCTTTTGGTCATTCAAAAGCCGAGTAGACACAAGATTTTCGTTATTTTTAAATTGGAAATATATTTTTGGATATTCAAAGCTAGACATGAAATTTTAGCAATTTACAGACTTGATATACATTTTTTTTATTGGTAATTTTATAATGTACACAAATTTTTAGCTTGAAAACAGGACATAAATTTTTGGACATATATGTTTAGGCATTTTTAAACTGGATTTTAATATTTGCATATTTAAAAATTTTGTTAAATTTTTGGTAACTGAAAAACCGGACGTTAAATTTTAAACATCTTAAAACTGGACATTAGTTTTTGAACATTTAAAACCACAACATATATTGTGAGGAACATAAAAAGTGGACATAAAAATTTGTATTTTGTAAATTTTTGGGTTACCAAGTTACCAAGTTTTATTACAAGTTTACAACGTGTTATTATACAATAAACTGTAAAAACAAATCTCGTTCATTTGCCATAAATAAAACTTGGATACAATAAATATTAACTAAACAAATGCATTTTACATATGCGGCTAATGGCCCCGTCAGAATGGGTACTTTGCGTACGTGCCGCTTAAGGATGAAACTAACAGTTGATTAGACTGTGTGTGTTTGAGTAGAGAGCGTCAGATTGGCAACCCTTGCGTAGACGGACCCAACGAACATTGGCCAACACTCAACTTTTAACGCATGCGTAAGTCCGTCACTGCTGGCAGTTGTATAACCTCGCGTTTACACAAGACAAGACCAATGAGAATATGCACATTATCACACATTGTGTGAGTAAAGTAGGCATCTAGACAATAAACTGTCTTCGAAAAGCCAGAGACAGTGATGAAGACAACAAGAGAAGTGGGAATATATTAGTAAACAAACTGTGAATGTTTTGCTTTTGTATCTGAAATATTGACTTGTGTAACTCCCAAGTACCCGGCCATAAGAAAGAGCCGATTTTTGTTTGCAGACGCAACACCTTCAGTGTGGCGTATCTCTACGGTACGTATGCCACTGCCTTCGCATACTTTTCCGTTAATGACGTACAAGTACCCATTCTGACGGGCCTATATGAGGGCCAGAGGAGCCTATCTACAACAAAATTTTTAGTAATATGAAAAAGAAGGATCTATAAAAAATAAATGCGATCTTTTACTAAAAAAATTTTGACCTACGTGATGCTACATATTATAGTAAGAGAAGACTAAAAGGCCCCGCCTCGAGCTAATACCGTTTTATATTCTGATAATGCATTTTAAGGTGCACCTCAACTTCTTTTTTATACCCGAGCGCACTTGTGCACAAGGGTATTATAACTTTGTTCACATAACGGTTGTTTGTAACAGGCAAAACGAATCGAGATAGATATAGACAAATGTATNCTTAACGAAACTTGGTACATGCACTTCTTTTGGGCGTAGGACGGATGGTATTGGGCGAAATCGGACAATAACCACGCCTACCTCCCATATAACGGTAATTTTCAGAAATACGAAATCTTCGATAAATCGGTAAATATTAAAGCTAATTTATTCAAAATTGATGCTTGCAACAATTCTTTACCAAGAAATACCTTCATGATATTATTTTGGAAAATGGGCGTGGCACCGCCCACTTATGATCACATATATGCATCTCGGTAACCGTTCTACCAATTTGTGCCAAACTCGGTACGGTTATTGTGCTTGCCACATAGAAGCAAAACGTTCAAAATTATTGAAATTGGACTAGAATTACGGCTGCTTTTCATTCAACGGTAAATTTCAGAAATGCTTGAAACTGCAATATTTCGAAATTTAAGGACGGTAATTTACTCAAAATATATACACCCGGCATACCATGTAGCGGTAGCTTTCGGAAAGATGAAAAACATATATTTAATACTTGCGCCGGGTATTTAATGTTCGGCTCTGCCCGAACTTAGACTTTCTTACTTGTTTTAATTTCAAACCTATGCTATCACCTTTAGTTGGCATAAAACGAGGTGCAATCGTCTTCTTCTCCTTACTCACAGAACTTTCACAAAGGTTCAAATACCCCAGCCAATTCAGTGATCCCCCCTCCGCCCCTAAAAGTGCTTTCCAAGCTTAGAACATCAGCAGCTTGCGGAACTCGGTAAGTGTACCTAAGTATGCTCAATTTCAATATTGCTGGCAGCTATAAAAAGCGAATGAAAAATTAATTACATCCGTGAGACAACTTTTTTGTCACTTTCCTTGGCACAGCTTTGGAAGAGCCATCCATGTATCTTTGAGTGCAATTGCCTTTACCTGATTGTGCAAAAGTTTGTCGCGTTGTACAACCTGTAATTTCCACATCATCATTTCTTACTCTCACTGCCGGTGACGCCACTAGTGTTTTCCGTGCTTTTCTGCCTTTGTTTTAGTTCGAACATGCTTCTTCTTCCTCTCCGCCATTACCATTGCAGCGACAGCTATAATTTCTAATTTACATACATCAACGTCAACCGGGCGTACGAGTACACGAGTACGAGCCAGCCAGCAAATGGCGCAACGTGTATGCCACTTACGTAATCCTATCCATAATTGCTCCTGTGCTGGGTGAGTCTGCTTACTTTGCTGCGTCTGACTGGAATCGTGCCACATTAACTCGTATTGCAGCTAGCAGCTATTTCACACAACCTCACATGTTCTTGCTGGTGATTCTAGACAAGTAATCGCGTCTAACTGGCGCGCTGCTTCGAGCTCGCCTTCATTCAAATGCTCTCCCATTCGGGGGTACTGTTCTCGTCCCTCGAAGGCTGTGCAGTTATCGTTATTTTCCTTGATTCATCTTTCGCCCGGTTCCAAGTTCCTGTTAATAATTTCAATCCTGTTTTGCGGTAATTTCAATTAGCCAACGAAGTGCACCGTTCTCACTGGTCAAATTGGTTAGCGCGCATGCGCACAACTGTTCGTGGCCATCATAAGTTTGAAGTAATTTACATAGCACTGATTCAATTGGATGTGTGTGAGGGTCGCAGACGGATGGGCAAAAACATAGCGGTCGTTGGTTTTAAGAGCATATGCGAATGAAAGTAGAATAGAGTTTCACGGTTGTATACTCAAGGCCATGCGCGAATATCGGCAAGCCTAAATTGGCGTTGAACCTAAAAATTTTAGACCGAACAGTTCCGAAAAATACCGAAATAAATGAAAAGAAAATCTTTGATGATTTCGAAAATTCTATAAAACAAAAAAATCTTAAGAATGTAAGGAAATAACACCAAAAGACCCCAAAAAGTTGTGACAAATTTTAAAGAAATCCAGAAAACATTTGCCCCGAAATGAAAGAATGAAATTTTAGAACACAAAATTCTCGATAAGTCGCAAAACCCCAAAAGTGTCAAGCCTTAAAATATCACGATAAATGTAAAGTAAATTCCAAACAAATACAAGAAAGTCTAAAGAAATTCGAAATATCCCAATAAATTCCGAAATAATATTTTTTTTTAATTTCCAGTTAATCTCAAAAAGTTTAAAAAAAATATGAAATATCTGGAAAAGTCAGGCAGAAAATTCAAAACAAAACCTCATAAAACCCTGAAATATCAAAAACTTTTACAGATAATATCGAGAAGTCTCAAAAAAATTCTAAATGTTCTGATTAGTCCGAAACAAATCTCCAAAACTCATAAAATCTCGAATGGTAAAAAAAAATTACAAATATCCCCAAAATAAAATAATAAATAACATCTCAAGACAATCTCGAAAATTCTCAGATATTTTCGAAAACGTGGTACGACACTACTTTTGGTTACCTGGTAAAACTTCTATATTTAGACATCCGACCTGGGTTATACCCTGATTTATATCTCGGCTGTCTGTATCAGCGAATACAACGCCGAAAATAGGCACCATTTTTTATTATTATTTCCCCTAATTAGTCTACTCGACACTTTCATGTGATTCTAAACAGGCATTTCAATTAATTTTAAGACTTATTGGTGTACTTTCTACATACCGCAGAGTTTGAATATTTGAAGACATTTCTTGAAAATTGTTTACCTCTGCCTTAGACTCCAATTTCTCCAGATTTGGCTCTTCACAATTAGTTAGTGCTCTTATGTAATCATAATCACTACACACTTCAAAGCCTTCAGCTCCCGTGCCCACCCTAAAGATCGTATTACATTAATCTATGGCATGTCTAACCTCATTTCCTCGATGTCAACTGGATCTATTAACCACCAGAACGACCTCTATTAAAACAAGCTGCATATGCCTGTATGAAGTTTGCAATAACTGTTGTGTAAATTACCATGGGGCCACTAAGAAATAAGATAAGTATAACTGAGACAATGTGGATTTTGATGGTAGGCTTCGTTTGTTAAGGTTAAGTTGGGTTGGTGTAGGCTGGATAACGATTGGACGAGGCAGGGTTAGTTTAAGTAACTTCATGCCCAATTAAGATCCAATGGAATATCACATGGCTTAGTTCGATCCCTTTTCAATTAGAAGCTACCTCTGAATACTATTCTTTGAAACCAGGAATGTTCGGCCTTTCCTCGAAGGAGGTCCCACACATCGCGCTGTGTTGGTGGAAGAAAACTCTTTCCTTTTGGGTATTCGTTGAGTTATACCAGAATTAACTGTTTATTCCTGCAGTGACAACACAACCTATTCGCTTGCCCCCTTCTCTCATCGCGCCTACTCACCGCGTTAATATCTCGATTGCACGCAATCCTCCTGACCAACGCAGTGAGAACATTAGTTTCCCAGTGCATTTTGCGCTGTCACGCAGCCTGGGACATTTGTCACATCATAGTGGCCGACGACGATGCAGTGGACAAACTTGCCACAAGTGGCACGGCGCCTGTATTGCGTACGCAAATGTTGTGCACCGGAGCAAGCACGGGAATACTGCAACTTAGAGGGCTGAAGAAACTTTGCAAGAACAAGATTTTCGCAACTCCACCTCCTAACAGCAATTACAGCTTCTACCGGTGCACTCTGTGCCGCACTCTACTGCCAACGTTGTGGCCACTAATTGTCAACTGGTTTCAAGCGGTCACACCGAATGCGCTGGTGTGCTGCGTTCGCATGTACGTCGCAAGCAGAACTTTTGCACTCAGTGCGTGCGTGAAAAATGTGCCCATCGCCTGTGTACATCAACGGCCAACGGCATTTGGCAGCTGGCAAACACAACCGTAATAGCAGCAGTGCTGCAGCGGTAAACCGAGAACGCCTCTAACCAGACGCATACGCCGTCTCGTCGCTCACCATCTCTGACTAAGTATTCCTCGCGTTGCGGCTAGTTTGACTGGCTGTTTGGCGGGTCTTGGTCGTATTGCTGCCCAAGCAGTACGAGCTGTTGCCGGTGGCCGTCATTTATTTACCTCCTAGGCCAACAGGCTATAATGAAATAGTTGCCAGGAGGCGCGGTATGAAGCGGGCGCTTTGGCTTGCAACGACTAGTTTACATCTCTACTATGTNTTGCCTTTCGAGAATGAACTCCGATAACCAGTTGATGCTTACAATAAAGTTAATGTAACACTTTCAGTTACGATTACAACGAAAGGCTGTTATTTGTGATATTGCGATGCGGTAGTTGTGGCTTATGTATAGAATTTCAATTGCTCGCTTTTGTGGCAGCAACGATTACTCGTCGAATGAAAACGACCGTATCAATTTCAGAGGTCGAAATACTTGTAGCTATTTACCGGCTACTCGATAAACAGTAAAATGAGATAATGCGTACAGTTTGTATTTCGGAGTGAGATAGGGTACAGTGTTGCCAATTGGATACATATGTAGCCAATTGGATACATTTTCGCCTTAAATTTTGAGGGATACTTCGTTTTCTTTTTCAGTGTAAAATTGGATACCTCTTCCCTTTTCATTCCCACGACAGCCGGTTCTACGTACCGGAATGACTCGGGTTTTAACCGACCAAGGGCTGTTGTTTCGGTTATCTTACCCCAAGGAATATGGGCAGCTACTGCAGCTCGCTAGACATAACAATAGTCAGCGCTGGTCTGATAATTAGCGTGACCTATGCTGACTTTGGCATCAGAACATCTGCGCATAGTCATCTCGATCGATAAACCAACCGACTTTGCTTCCGCGGAACACCGGATCTATATCAACTTTTCTAAAGCTGATTGGAAAGGCTCGCTTCGTACCGGCAGGATGTACCACGGAACCCCGTCCAAACTTCCCTGCTGTAGCGGCTGTCCTAGCCGATGAGCGTTACAACCTTCGTCAGGCCGACCCGAAAATCCCCGTATCAGGGATCTCAACGCGGATATTCGGCAGCTTGTGAACGTACATGAGCGGAAAAAGTGGGAAAAGCCTCTGAAGACTTGCAACTTCACTTTGGAGTGAGTAAGCTTTGGGCAACCATGAGGTCACTGTCCAATCCGACGAAGTACGACGACAGGGTCGCAATTTCTTTCGCGACCATGCTTCATCTGACCTGGAGCGTTGCGCGAGCTATTTTAGCCGGCAGTTCAAACTGCATCCTCAGGAGAACAAAGCCAAGCGTCGAGTGACCAGAAGGCTGCAGAAAATGCCAACAACTTGTGCCACCCTTGCTTTCACTAGCGGTGAAGTTCAGGTGGCTATCGCGAAGGCGAAAGCCCCCAAAGCCATGGGTCCCGACGGAATATGCGTGCTGATGCTGAAAAATTTGGGTCCTGCGGAAAATTAAACAGGGGATTCCACAGGGTGGTGTCCTTTCCCCGCTTTTGTTTAACTTTTACATTTCAAAGCTCCCTTAACCGCTAGAGGGAGTCTCGATTGTCTCTTACGCCGACCATTGCTCGATCATGGCGACTGCGAATGGAATTGATGACTTGTGTTCGAAAGTAAACCGGTATCTCCGAGCTTTCGCGCTTCTTCACTGCAAGGGGCCTAAACCTCTCCCCTACAAAATCCTCTGCGACCTTGTTCACCACCTGGGCGAAGGAGGTCAGGCTACAGCTGGTGATTAATGTCGATGATACACCAATTCCGACGGTGGATAACCCCAAATTACTCGGAGTAACCTTCGACAGTTTGCAGTCTGCTATTGTCAACAAAGTACAGAGCCACTACAAGGTCCTCGAGTCGCTAGCCGGCAGCACCTGGGGCAAAGACAAAGAAACGTTGCTGGCAACATACAAGGCAATAGGCCGGCCGGTTGTAAATTACGCAGCATCAGTGTAGTCGCCGGGGACTAGTAGGACGCAGTGGATGAAGCTGCAGACGACCCAAAACACCGCACTGCGGACAGCGACTGGATACCTCCTGATGTCGCGAGGACACCCCCTGCACGACGAGGTGAAATTGCTCCCGATTAAGGAGGACAACACAATGCTCTGCAAGCAGTTTCTTGTGGGGAGCCATAGACGGGGCCATCCAAATAGGCAACTGCTTGCTGCTTAGCGACAGGTCATGAACGGCATTCACAGGGAGTCAGCCTCGAGTTATGTAGACTCTAGGCGCACAACCACCAGACATTGACGAGACGGAGCTTCATTTGCCTCGGGAGACTAGCTCTGGCTACTGCAGCTGGTTAAACTCATACCTGAGCAGACTAAACGCAGAAAGAATTTCAGAAAACAGCTCTAATGCCTTTTGATTTTAATGCCAAGAAACGTGGCCACCCAAGACAGCTGAAATAGAAAAAAACCAGAAACGGATAAAAGGAGTGGGAGAGAAGACAAGAATCCATCGCATACAATTAATGGTAGGCCATTAAATCAAATGATTTAAGTAGTGCCATAGAGCTTTCTTTAAAACTATAGGTTGAAAGCAGCGAATTCATTTCGGATAGAAAAGCGGATTATTTTGTACTGTAAAATTAAAAAGGCACGATGAACGGTTAAATTAAGTAATCGTTTTATAGGATGTTTTAATGTAAACATCCGGTTTTAAATTACCTGTTTCTGTATTTTCGTTTGGAAAAAAACCTAGCTACCATTCTACGCACCCTCGGTGATGCGCCGACAGTGTGTCAAATGGCAATTTAGGAAATACTCAGGATATTGGAATGGATAAGAGGAGAACAGGAGACGAGGTAAAGGGGTTTTCAAATCAGAGTCTACAATGGCAGCCAAGCTGCCCTAAATCGCTTAAATCCATGCTAAAATCTTCTTCAGGTAATGGGTTGAGTTGGAAAAATTTTATAATTCTTGCAATACTCAGGAACGCTGAACGGATGGACTTGCTTTCTAAAAAATCCCAAAAAAAAATTTTAGTTGTTGAAAACAAAAAGATATAATAAAAAAATGTTGTATTGCTTTCTCTCACATTGTAGAAAATCGTTCTCACATTACCTTAAAATGTTTGACTTTTAACAGAGTATTTTAGAGCGCGTAAATTTTTTTGAGTATGCTCGTATAGCATCGGAGGATTCTACGTGTGATGCTAATGTCGAATTTTCACAAGGCATTGAAAGGAGAAAAAATTGGAGGCATTTAAAAAATGCCATCAGGAAATGAATTTAATAACTATTTGCAAATTTGCCGAAGAAGCCATGGGTCTAAAATCAATTTGGAGTTTGCCAAATTGCGAAAACATGTTTCGAAGAAAACGTAGAAAAAAGGATAAGTACAGAAATGTACTCCTTATACAAAAAAACTCCTTTATGACACTACACCAAAATGTTAAGAAACTTATTTTCGCAATTTGGCAGAGTCCAAATTGATTTTAGACCCATGGTTTCTTCGACAAATTTGTTTGGAATAACACGTAGGATCCTTCTGGGCTATATGCGCGTAGTCGAAAAAACCTCCCATATAAATTGATCCGCCCTGATATATTTACATATATTTTATGCGTAGGTTGGTATAATAAATTATCCCAAATTTTCGTAGGTTGTCACTAAACCTCGCGGCATTTTTCAGGAATTTTCGGTTTTTTAATATTCTTGGGACTTTTTGGGATCTCTTAAGACTTTTTCGCAGCTTTTTTGAAGCCCTTCGGTATTTTTTCGGAATTTTTCGCGATTTTACCCGACTTCTCATCTTTTCTTGCAGAATTTTCAGGTTTTCAGGACTTTTTGAGATTTGGAGATTTTTCAAAACTTTTGTGGGACTTGCAGGACTTTTTCTCAGTCATTCGATATTTTTAAGGAAATTTTCGCGATTTTTCTCAGTGTGTCATCCTTTATTCGAGATTTTTCAGAAGTCTTCAGCTTTTTTCGAGAATTCCCTGTGCTATTCGGGACATTTAGGAATTTTTCCGGTACAAATATTTCGGGATTTTCAGGAGGTTTTCGAAGTGCCACAATATTCCTAGACGTTTTCGGGACTTTTTCAGGAGTTTGCGGCTTTTTTCGGGGGCTTCTGGTCCTTTTACAGACTTTTTGTGATATCTGCGGGACATTTCGAGATTTCTTCGGAACATTTCGATATTTTTCAAGATTTTTAAAAATGCTCTCGGAGCGCTCCAAAATATTTCTAGATCGGGACTTTTTGAGATTTATCGAGTTTTTCTTGGGAATTACCCGAATATTTTAGATGAACTAAATTTGTTTCAAGTTTTTTTATTTGTTGTTTGAGAACAGGTGAGTAAATAACTCGTAACTGGATGTTGAAGTGCGTCGCCCATAAAAAATAAAGCGTAATTAAGACAAACGGCCTATGTATGATTGATGGTTTGCATTTAAAGCCTTATAAATATTTGCTATACTTTCCGAGTAATTTTATATTTATTTTAATTTTTTCCAAAAAATACATAATTAATATTTTTGAAAATTTGATTCGTAATAAAAATTAGTACATAGTAAGTAAGCAGTTTATTTTCGAGTGGTCGCCATACAAGTTCAACACATTCATTTTTTATAATACTTTTGTTTTGTTTATAAATAGGAATAAATTTTCAATAGCGTAACATTTTGAATGCAATGCATAACAACAATTCATCGTTCAATTACGCGCAACAAACAAAAGAGTGCAACAACAAAAGTAAGTAAAGAAAAAATTCAAAGTTTGTAATTGAATAAAGTAAAAATGCATTTTCTGTGGGCCGGTCAATGTGGCGAGGTAAGCCACTTGAAATGTCGCACGGTGGAGTTATGTAGTTGATCGAGTGGATAACGGTATTAATTCAACAAAGTGCCATTAATTGTGTGCAGCGTGCAGCTTCTTCAGGCAACATTTACTCACATACACATACTCGCACAAACACAATATGATGCTGCAATGCATTAAGTTAAAAGAAGACAACAACAACCAACTCAGAAATTACTATCTTTTATTAAAAAAAAAAAAACTTTACTCTTTAGAGGAATTACAAAATAAACGCCTTAGATGTATTTATTTGAAATTACATACATATGTACATTAGACTGCATCACTCCACATATAAAAAAAAAATAGTACTGTTTTTCCATTGCAATTATTTATATTTAAGACTTCCATCGAAATTTTTGGAAACATTTTAAGATTTACGTGAGCTGGACAGTTTTTAAGATACGTCGAAAAATTTTGTTTTTTATGAATAAAAATTGTTTTTTAAAATAGTTTTTGAAAAAAAATCACCTCAGATAGCAAAACAGCTTAAGCTTAAAAATATAAAAAAAAGTTTCAACGTAATCATATTCTTTTTTTTTTTTAAGATAAGTTAAGGAAAAACTTGAATAACTCAGCCAAAACTATACCGATTTAGACTTTTAGAAGGCATTTTCTAACCCTATTTTATTTCTTTGCAAATAAACTCATTCATTCCAAGTGAATTAAGATGTGTTGGTATCCAAAAAAAACGAAAAGGATGACGTGTATAAGTTTTTTGCAAATAAATAAAAATTCCAAGTGAAAAATAAAAACGTGTGTAAAAATGTGAAAAATGAACAATAAAAAAATATGAGGGAAAGATTTTGCCGCAAAAATAACTTCCACTTATACCTCATAAGTTCAAATCGACCCAGCTTTGGGCCAGTTATTCAAGTTTTTCTTAAAGCAATATTTGAAAAAAGTTAAAAAAGCACCAAAATTATCATTATTATGATTCCGCTGAAAAATTTTTTAAATATTTTTATGCAGATTTTTTAAGCTTAAACTGTTTTGTCATCATGTGAGGTGATTTTTTTCATTTTTCCATTTTTCCGAAAAATTTTGGTGGAAGTCTTCAAATATAAAAGATTTTGCAATGTCAGCGGAAAAACAGCAATTCTTTTTTGGTGACGCAGTCTAATGTAAATATATTTTCATTAAATTTTCCATTAGCGCTTTGTCGCTCTGCCGCTGCCGTGCAGTCACGCATATTTGCATATGATTGTGCGTGTATGTGTGGCTATGTTGTCTAAAAAGCTTTACAAATTAGGTCGATGGCATTTGAGTTGCTTTTGAGTGGATTGAAGCTGAGTTCAAACCGCCATGACGCATTAGCAACTGCAACACTTCTACAAAGATAATCAGAATGACTTTCCTCTGATGCACGTTATCGCCGCGCTGCTAAGGTCGAGGCCCCACAATGAGCGGCATATAAAAATGCCCCTCAGCCGCTCATTGCGTGGCCACTTCAATAGTATTTCATATGTTTTAATTTTAAGCCGCTCAGTCGCTCACCGCTTTGCCGCTCATTGCGTGGCCTCGGCCTAAAGAATATGTGTATGTTTACCATTATCTTGCAACAAGCGCTTCATTACAGAAACGCTGTTAAAATTCTTTTCTTCTTCTTCTTTTGTTACTCAGTTTTCCCACTCTTTGTTTCTCGTCATCCTTTTCGATCTTTTCAATGTCAAACTCATTGGTCGTCAAGCAGATTCACCGCTTAAGTGTTTCAATGTTTCTATATAAATATGTATTTTTTTTGTTGTTTAACTCATTTCCAATGTCTACAGTTTATGTGTTTTTCTTGTTTGTTTCGTGTTTTTTTGTTTTTATATTTTTATACTTTCAAATGCATTTTTCACGATTGCATGCAGATAAGCTTACCGTATGCTTTGTAATTTCTTCATGCGTATGATGTGTTGCTTTATACACAAAAGTGATACGCCTCTTTGACTCTAATGGAAAGTGTTTAATAGAATTTGTTTTTCTACTAGCAATTAAGACGTATTTTTATTTAAATAGTATTTTTTAGCATCACAAAATTTATGGTGTCAGCTTTCAGACAGCTTTCAGATGACTTGGCGAATGTTCGCGTGAAAGCCCAAAATTTTGAGTGAATGCATTTTATTTTTTGCTTACAAAATTTCGATATTACTTTTAAATAAGCGTAAAATTCAATAATTTTGATTGGAGATTTAAACAATAGCAAATAGGGGAATGCAAGATGCTAATTGAATAACAAATGCTTACGAGCCATTTTGTGTTGCATATTTGCAGGCGCACTACTTACTTAGCTACCCTGCAAACCAAAGTTCCCGAAATCTTAACGAAATCTTTAGGAGTATCTGATTTCTGTAACGATTTTTTTCCGAATCTTCAAAGAAAATTATGTGAAGTGGTTGACACGAACTCGTAAAGAAATTTCTGTACGAAAAATAACGAAAATTCTGAAAAAAGTCTGCAAGAAATTTTTCACTTAGCAGCATTATTTTCATTTCTTCACAGATTTTCTTCCGAAATTTCGTAAAAGGATGGAAGTGTGCGTAATTTATTTCATTTTAGAAAATTCGGAAAAAAATCGGATGGGATCTTTCCGAATTCGTTAAAATTTCTTTACGATTCAGAATACTCTGAAAAAATGGTTTGCAGGGTACTCATTAACAAACAGTCAGAACGGTCATTAACAAACAGTCGGAACGGTCGAAGTCGTTAATGTAGTTTATTTGTTCAAGCTGAACATTTGAAAGCATGTATACGTAGTCGGCAGTGGCTGAGTGTGTAGAGGAACGTGCCACTATTTGTTAGCTTCCAGAAGGTGCTGGGTTCGAATTCCGTCACGTGCTTCCTTTTTATACCTTTCATGAGCATAAAATGGTATTATAACTTCCAATGTTTGTAAGTACCAGAATGAGAAGAGAAAGACCCACTAAAATNAGATATCTGGATGACATTTGGTAAGTAGGTGTATTTTTATAATGTATTATTCATTTGTCGTAACCGGAAAAATCGTATCACTATAACATATAGCTCCCATACAACTGATTGTTCAGATATGACATTTTTCGCTAGGAACATGAAATTTTGTACAATTTCCACCCATTATCAACAGTGTACTTACAGTGAAAATTACAAAGATCGCGGTAACTATAACCTATAGCTCCCATAAAACTGATTGTTCAGATATGGGGTTTTACTTTAAAACTCCTTTATTTGGACAAATAAAACCGGGAAATATCGTGAGGTATTTTCTAAGTAATCATTCAAAGTAGAGTCTGACCAATTAATCGGCAACGGCATCGGCATGGGCCTTTTTTCGCCGATTCTTTGCCGATTATTTGGAATTTTTTCATATGTTCAGGTGAAGCACAACAGCCAACATCAAAAAATATTTGCAAACAGCTAACAAAAATGATTTTTTTTTTTGTTTTGGTTGAAGGTGTTTCATGTTTTTTCCATACAGAAATATGCATGTATGTTCGATAATTTTCTTTTATATAGAGGACACTGCCAGCAAAAAAAAATGCCAAAAATTAACGGGATCTTAAAGCAGCTACAAAACTGCATACTAAATTGTGATTAAAAAGTTTGAAATTTTTGTGAAAATATGTAAGCAGAATTTTTCAAATTTTTGGACAAAGTTGGAAATCTGAATTTATATAGTGTTTGTTGTATACCAGCTAGTTTTTTTAAAAAGATAATAAACATTAAACCGGTCCAAACCGTTTTTAACTATTTTGCTTAGCACCATATAAAAAAGTATTTTATGTAATGCACATAAATGTTTTATATGTACATACATACATATTTACACATAGTACATGTTCTATGTACATATAAAATTGTGAGAAGGATGCACAACTGCATGCAAAAAAAAACAATAAAATCAAAAATGCATTTCTTAAATTGAGGTTTTAAAATTTTTTTTTAATTGTGGAAATCAAATCAAAATCTATAAATAATAAAACACACAAATTTTTTGTTTTTTGGAACAAATCCGGAGGATTTTTCATGATTTTTTTCGAAGAACACTATTTTTGACCAATTTTTTTAAGGTCAAGGAGTAATTTTGGGTCAATGGCAGTATTTTTCCGTGAAAGGGAATAAAATAAGCTTTCAAAACCATTTGCTGCAGAGGTGTGTTGACCATTTGGTTTTCACAAGAAGTGGAGAAGGAACACATCTCTGGGTCGGATGCCTTGTCACAAGCCTAGAGATCTCGCTTGCTCGATGATAGAATGGACTTAACCTAATATATTCATATTGAAATTTTTTCTAGTGCAAGCGAGTGGTTGGAAGTTCATATTAATACTCAATCCCATGTTTCACTTTCGGCCCAATTAAAATATATAGAATAGGTTTGTGCTTAATAAAACATCTTATCAGGAAAAGCCATTTGACGTTCGCAATGGCGCAAAATTGTTGGTCCACATCAGGAATTTAAAAAGAAGCTCGGTTGAACACTTAACATACATATAAACATATGTAAATTATATGTTAGATACAAAAATGTCGTCATTCTACAAAACCGCGTAACTGACATTTGCTGCCAAAAATTGGATTTGCCCACACAAGCTCGTGGCTCAGTCCTTATCCATTCGTCGTGAAATAAATTCGATTGCTTTATAAAAGAAAGAACAAATTTGAAATATGAATATTTTTCTCTCTAAAAATAATGTATGCAACCTCACATTTGCGGTTTCGCATTATCTTCATACGCGATTTTGCATTTTGTTGATACACGGTTTTATACTTTAAACGACGATATTTATCTTTTAGCGTTTTCCATTAGGAAACATTTATTTTTCATTAAAACTTCACAAAGCACAAAACTAAACCATTTTAGTAATTTGCAAGAGAGTTGCAAAAAGTTGGAAAAAGATCGCCACACTTTTTTTTTTATTTTTTATTGTACGTTTTTTCTGTTTTATTTTATTTTTTATTTTTTGTGTATTTATTAGCTGGTGCCTCGTGCTTTTATCGCGTGCTCACGACATTTCACTTTCGCATTTGCTTACGATCGTACGAAAACATATAGCAAACAAAAGAACCTGCTGCCAGGTAAGAACAGCAATAACAGCAACAATAAAATACTTACAAAAAAAATGATAGCGCAGAAAAGTTCAAGGGTTCAGTTAGGCAAAATGCGACGGATCTGGTTTTGGGCAAACTATTCATAATAAGCCATAAAACCTACAACAACAACAGCAGCAACAACTAGAACATAAAGTATGTAGGATACGAGTATGCACAATTTTTTATGACTCAAAGCAAAGCAAGAAAATATTTGTTCACAACAATGGCATTGGCAATGGTAATGAATGGAAAATGTGGTGATCACGTTGATCATGCGCCATTTAGTGAGGCAGCAGCGACAAATGCAAAGCAGAAAAAAAGATTGAGCGCGAAAGAGAACAGGCAAGCAGTGTTGCGAGTTAGCCGTTGTCCGGCTAGATTTAGCCGGTTGCGTTAGCAAACAGCCGAAGAAAATTCGGTTTAGCCGGCAGCCGATTTGTTAGACGCTCTGCAAAAAAAAATCGCCGTTTAGCCGATTTTGCTATTTACCTTATTTGTTTTTAAATTCATATATACAAGTTTCTATTTTTTACAAATTTAGCGACCCAAAATTTATTAGAAATAGCTAGTCTTATCTCGAAGAAAATGTTCATGTCGAACTGTGTCACATACATACATACTATACAAATGAAAGACATTTTTTTCTAATCCCAAAAGTCTTAAAATACTGGACCGATTTCAATGATTTTTATTTTAAGCAAATATACAGTGACCCAAATCTAAAGTGGGACGCGATATATTAGCAAGTTTTGGCTATTTTTCTTTAGTTTATTTAATGTTTATTATTATTTTTTTTTATGTGGTGTAGTGGTTAGCAGTGCGCGCTACCACTTCTCACGGCCTGGTTTAAGCCCTGGTTAAAGTAACACCGCAAAAAATTATAAAAAAGTTGTTTTTCTTATCTGCCATGAAAAACAGCTTCTTATAAAACTACAATCACTGTTCGGAGTCGACGTAAAATTGTAGGTCACTCTCCTTTGTGTGGCAACATCAAGGCGCACGCCACAAATCGGAGGAGAAGCTCTGCCACACACTAGCATATGTGTAAGCGCCAGTCTTTCATTATTATTTTTATTTTTTTGAAAATATAGCTGTTTACTTAACAAATACAATTTAAATCCGAATTTCATTTCCTTTCCCTTTCATAATTTTTGCACAAAGTGATATCGATTTATTAGTCGATTTGATGGCGATCGATAAATGGTTATAATGATAACGATAAGTAAATTGATAGCTATAACGATAGCTATGACGATAACTATTACGATAATAATAATGATAACCCCGAAGATTACATTTATGGATAACTATAAAGACTAAGATAATGATAGCGATTCGATAGAAATTTCAATAGCGATAATAACGGTGGTGGCTACAACGATTACGATAACCATAACGACATTGGTGCCGTTGGCGTTAGCGATAACAATAGCTTCGACGATACCTAACGCAAACGATAACATTATCGATAGCTAAAAATACTAAAATTAAGATAGATATATTTACTAGAGATGCCGTTTTTAAATCGAATATGGATTTATCGAGCCCTTCCGATTCGATTTTTGTAAATTTTTTTGTTCCAGTTCGATACCTGAATCGATTCGAAAAATTCGAGAAACGACATTCGATTTTTGCTCAATTGATACATATTGAATTACCATTTGCCCCAGAAAATATGTAAAATTAAAAAAAACAAAATTCTAAAAGGGTAATTATGATGTGAAATATAAAGTTAGCGAACACAAAAAATAAATAAATAAAAAACTTCCGCATTCTAAAAATATATATGTATGCTCCATTGCATAACATACTTCCTAAAATAGTGGCAAATTTTGAAGTAAACACAAATTTTTTTCTATTTGTGATAAAAAAATAAACAAAATTTCGAAAAAAATTCACAATTTTCTTAAATAGGACTAACGTTGAGTTTTCACTATGCCTTATATTAACAAAAAATGTTAATGACTAAATATTTCCGACTAAGCGTTGCCATTATATAGAAGAAACTAATCTCACACTTTGTTTTTTCAAATAAATCTAGCTAATAAAACCTTTATGGGCAATGTATGTATGTTTTAAAAATTACTTACAATAAAATATTGGTCACATCGCTGTGTTTGGATTTTTAATAAAAATTAAGTAAAATACGGTATTTGACAAAATATATGAATCGATCTTTCGAGATCTAGTTATTTTTCACGATTCCTTCCGGCATCCATTATTTTTATCTACAATGGAATCGATTTAAAAATCGAATTTTTTTATTTCGATCTGGCATCTCTAATATATACATGCATATTTAGTTGCATATTTTCAAAATATATGTATGTAGGTCTATTTTTCAGTTGCATACCAGCCCTGTTACTTGCGAAAGCTTTCCAAAACTGTAGCGCTTCAATAAATTTTACTTTTATGCCATCACTGAGACTTACTGCCTCTCAACACTTGCCATTTGTTCGCTTTTGGGTAACACGTGCAGTACTTTGTGGATGCTATTGAAAGGCGTATTGTGCAAACGCAACAGTCGGTTTGCTTTTCTTTAATTTTTTTTAAAGAAAATAAAATATTTCCGCTTAATAATTTTTTTTTTATTGGAAAATTTTGCATTCAGCATAATTGTTATTGTTATTGCATGAATTCAGTTAGTTTCGTGACTGTGACAGTTTTTTCTCCTTCGTAAGTGGAGCCACTTGAAAATCTTAGCTTAGCGTCTTTAAGGCAATCCTGTTTGCTTATTATCCAATTTTTCCCCTTTGTTTTATAGAAAAAATCAGAAAAATCGTGATTTTACTTTTAAAAGCGCAATAAAAAATAATCGTAGATATTTTACGCGAAAATTATGTTTTTCTAGTTCAGTTTTAAGCCCTGCATGCTTCTATTTTTCATTAGTTTGTAGGAGACATGCATGTGGGCCAAGCTATGGTGAAATGCGGCCAACAGGCACGACAGCGGATTTTTACAGTCTAATGGAATACTATTTTCGGAAATTTGGCATATTTTGAATTACATATAGGTATGTATGGATGTAAGCAAATTTCACGAGTTTTTTTTTTAATTTCGATCGAAAATGTAGGCACACTTAGCTTAGATAATGCATTCATTACCTTGCGTTTTGTGTAAATAATAAGATTCCAAAGCAAAATTGTAAATTAAAAAAGATATAGTAAAAAGAGAAAAAATAACCACTTGTGCTCATATACATATTTATACATCTAACACGTTTACTTATATATATAATAATTTAAGAATGAATATCAAGTGTGCCAATACAAATTGTAAACATTTAATTTTAATTTCTAAAATCATAATCATCTTTTATTCTATGACATTTTTTTTCGTTTGGTGGTACACTTGTTAGGTTACACTAGATTCGTTCGTTTAATTTTCACATTTTGAAGTATCTTAAATTATTAAAATTAAAAAAAAACGCAAAATTTCCAAAATTCAACAGATATTAAGCATGCTGCCATTATTTTTTTATTTGGTGGCACACTCTTGAAACTTCACAGATATATTATATTTGATACCAACGTCCATTGCTTCTAATATGAGTATTCTATTTGAAAACTTCCCAAAGTAATTAAAAAAAAAACAATTACGATTACGATAAATTACGATAAAATTGATAAATACAACAACATAAAAAGGATAAAATTGTTCAAATATTTGACTTGGCTTAAATTATGTTTTTTTTTGGGACTCCATTGATTGCAATAAATGCAAGAAATTATTTATTTATTATTAATATTATTTTCGTTAAAAGTTCAAAATCTCTTCCATTTTCAGGTGCATTAGCAAATACATATACATATGTAAATGAATATGTGAAAAAATCTACAAAACTAATTATCACCCTCGTCCTTAGCACTAACACTTACCGCATTTTTTCGAACCACTTTGCGCATGCGGGCATCAAAAGTAATCCTGCAAAAAGAAGAAGAAGGAAAGTAAGTAAAAACGGATTAGTATCAAGAAAAGTATGTGAGCACTTGCACTAAGCGATTTTCGTAATTACGCAACTGCCACACGATCAACAACATGCAAAAGCAACAGCAGCAACAAATCGAACAACAACGTCACTGCCATGGCATTCAGTTGGCGTGAACAAAAAAAAAAAAAACAGAAGCAACAGCAACCTTAACCATGCCACACCAATAATTGCCCCCGACAAGAATGTGCTGCAAAGCTAACGAAAGAAATAACAACAATTACCATAACGATGCTGGTAATCGTTGTTGTTGTTGTTGTTGTTGTTGTTATTGGTGGCCTTGTTGCACAGCGGAAAGTGTGAAACTCACGTTATTGCATTTAACTGGTAGCAAAAATGAATTAACTTTCACGTTATGGGGCGGACAGGCATTCGAGCAGACAGACAGACGGACAAACAGACAAGACAAAAGCAGTGGCAGCAGCAGCAGCAGCAGCAAAAGCCGAAGAGGCAAGAAGTCAAGCAATCAACCACGTATGCACCGCCGCCGTCGTCGCTGTTGTTACCGCATAAATAGACAAATGAAGCGCTGCAAATTCGCGCCTCACTTGCCTACTTAATACGCCAGCCATAATGTTTGTGTAGCATGCAGATATTTATGTATTTATGTATATACGTACGTATGCGCATGAGCACAAACACACACACAGGTGCGAGCGTGCAGTTGTAGCAGCCGAATTAAGAAATGCGCGAAACACTTTCATTTCCCTGTCTGCCTGGCTGTCCATTCTAAACTTTTAGTTGCTGTGGCTGTGTGTGTGTGTGTGTTGATTACTGCCATCTAGCTTAGTGCATGGCAAAAAATGTGTATGCGTGTGAGTGTGTTTTTATTTGCTGGAAACAAATACTCGATTGCATGCTGTGCGAAATGGTGTTAATTCTATGCTGAACAAATAACTTCGGTATTTATCAAATCAACAATGTAGAGAAGAGATTGCTCCTCGCCGTAACCTTATTCATATTGTTTGCATGTGCTAGGATGTATGTATGTACATATGTATGCACGGGTGGGTATGTGTGTCCGCTTGCACTTCCACAAGTGTTATAATGGGGAAGAAGGCAAAAGTGAAAATTTAACGTTGTTCAATTTCCTTGTTGGACACTAAAAGATGTTAATATTCTTTTGACAAGCAACTTGTTGACTTTCTAGGCTGAGTACGGTGGATGAACAAAAGACTTAGGCGACGAACTTGATGGAAATACATACAAAGTGTAAACCACATAATATGTATGTATGTACATACAGATATGTATGCATATGAGC
>NW_016162349.1:12977-43753 GCF_001687245.7 Rhagoletis zephyria | reverse complement strand
TTCATCAAAAACGGCCTCAAGCTCAATAAAAATTGTTGAATAAAAAAATATTATGACGAAATAAAATATTTAAATTGGAAGAAAACATCATCGTTCTTTCTTCTTTAAAAATTTAGCAGAATCGGTATTACCAATCGAGAGAAAACAAATAAAATCTAAACAATTTCGAAAAAATTTATTACCTATAACTTCCAAAATAATTCGAAATTCAAAAAATTGTGAAACTCGTATTTTTCTTTCATCGTTGAGAAGCATAAACAGATAATTGCACAAAAAATGCTCGACCTTCGAAAAAATGATGGCCTACTTAAAAAATGTTTACTCATAAACTTTCGCTAGAAATTGTGCTGTAAAAAATAAGCATCGACCTTTGAATATAAAAAATTTTATTAAAGAACTGAACGTTAAATGAGGAAATTTTTGCATACCTGTGTTTGTGCCAGCCCAAGCTTTACTGGGGGGGCATTCTATGTTCATTTCTTGCAGTTTAACGGTTGTTGTGCATATTTCATTTCCACTTTTTAATGGAATCAAGTTTAATCCAACGTTTTATTTGAACAGCCAAAAATTTAAGGTCAGTTCGCTAACTACAGATTTTAATTTATTTTTATTTCTTACACAAGAAAAAAGTTATTCTCAGTTTTTAACTGACCAAAAATTTATGTCCTATTTTTAAATGGCCAAAAATGTATTTGTCAAGTTTTTAAATGGACAAAAATATGTATCCAGCTTTTAAATATATACCCAGATTTTCTTTATTAGCACGCTTACTATAATTAAGATACTTAACTAGATTTCTAGTGGTTTTTTTTCTTTCTATTCGGCTCATTTCCATTTTACTCGTTTCCATTGGTGGTATTCATTCCATTCGATTCCTTTTCATTATACTCTGCTTCACTCCCTCATACTAAATTCACATTCATTCCAATCTATTCCATTTCTACATTTCATTCCGTCTTTTTTCACTCCATTCCAATTCATTTAACTCTTTCTATACCTCCGGTGCCTTACAAAGCCATCGTTTTCTATTCCAGCTTATCCTAAGATACAGTCACTTGTGATTATCTAAAAATTGAACTTTACAGAGTTTTTGAGAATCTAAGTGTTTCGCAGTTTTTTAAAGGTTAAAATTTAAAAACTAATTCATAAAATTTAAGTAAAATTTGTTAAAAATTAACCATAAAATTCCTTTTTTCGCAAAATCTATAAAGGCCACCGTGTAAATCCTACCAAGCCAAAAGTTTTTCAATCAAGGCTACTTGTTTCATCTCTGTCTTTGTAAGGCTTATTTAGCTTAATATTAAAAAAAAAAAGATTTATTCCAAGAAAAACATTTATTTGCACGTGGATACGCTACAAGTTTGAGGAATATTTCGTTGACTCATATTCATCACTGAGAAAACTGACAAATCATCTAAGTTTAAGGAAAAGCAAAAATTACTTATTCCCATTACTTTTGGTTATCTAAGGGCATATCTCTTACTACCCACTCGTACCTAAATGCAAACGTGGTATAATTGCAATGTAACTTTTAGTGCGTTGATTGCCCAAATTTCGAAGTTTCACTTGACTGTCTAGGCGGCTCAAACAAACATAAAAGTAACGTACACATATTCCATTGAAACACCTACACATGATTGGGACAACGCACTTTTTACTTTCCTAAACACATTTCCACCAAGTTTTTTTTGCCTCTCCCACATACACACGCATACATATATTAGCCCACATTTTCCAACGCTGTCATTTCTCACTGACCTTCGGTTAGTCTTTCTACAACTTGTCTGTGCAGATAACCATAATATTTAATGATTATATTTGTTGGAAGTAACGACTAGTTGCTAACGCTTATTTGTAACAGCAATCAATTTTTTGGTGTTGTTGTTTTTGTAACTGCATTGCATATTTCTTCGCTGTGGTTAGTTGTGTGGGCGTCGGTCGGTCGGCAAGCAGTGGCACACTTGTCTGCCAACTCAAGTTTCAACGCTCTGGCCTTGTGTCTTTTCGCAAGTCTAATAAGTGTAATGACTCTCCGGGGATGTGTTGCAAATTATTCGAGATGATGCTGTTTTGACTTGGCCAACAGTTTTGTGGGTTTAAGTGCAATTGCTGTTGTTGTTTTTTTTTTTTTTGCTTCTTTTTTTTTAAGTTTGTTTGTTGTCGTAAGTTGGTTGTTGTGTTTTGGTAGTTTCGGAAATGTAATTTAGCAATTAAGTTCATAAAACTTTTCGAAATACATTCATACATGTGTATGAAAGTCTGGAAAATTCCTCTTCAGAGAGTGTGCTGACAACTCCAAGAATAAGCATCTAGTTAGCGCATTGAATAAACAAATTATTTGATTTGCCTGTTATTGCAAGAAAGAAGTTGTCAATTGGCCTTAGTTGTGTTTCAGGAAAAAGTAGACTAAATTTCTTTAGCCAGCTTTTTACGGCGATCTTGTAAGAGATTTCATAATGTCTGAAAATGATCTGAAAAATTACTTCTTCATTTTTAGGCCTTCATAAAATTCAAAGCTGAGACTCGAACATACTGCTAAACCAGATATTTCCGAAACATCTTGGCAAGTCCCAACAAATGCCGAAGCGTTCCGAAAATTCCCGTTAAGTTCCGAAAAAAATCGCTTAAAGTTGCAAGTAATTCCAAAAGGTTTTAAAACGTTGCAAAACAAGTCGGAAAATTTCAAGACGGCCCTAAAATGGTCGCGAAGAATTTGGCCACTGATGCCGAATGATCACAGAATTGTTTTTTTAAATCGCATTTTTCAAGCCTGCAGCTCAAATATAGGATAAAAGTCTCACCGAGAGATGCCGCTGTTAATCACTTTCTCATGACATCCAAAAGGATTGCCGGCCTCTAAATTGCCCCGCTCGAACACCAATAAAATATAAAAATGATAGCGAAAGATCTCCAAAAGTGTCAAGTAATTCCAGAAAGTTCCAAAAATGAATGAGAATTCCCAAATAAAATCATCATGAGTTTCTGAAAGACTTCCAAATGATTCAAAAAATCCCAATAAAAAAAATAGCGAATCGCGAAAAAATGCCGAAAAGTTACAAAAAATTGCAAAAAGAATACTCGCATGACCACGAAAAACCCTAAGAGATTATAAAAAAGCTTAGAGGTCTGAAAAATCCCGTGGGGCTTCAAATTATTCATAAAAATTCCGAAATATTTCTTAAGATCCCGAAAAGCTGTGAAACATTCCCTAAAGTCTCAAACAAATCGGGAAAGCCCTAAAAAAATACAAAAAAAGCCGCATCCCGAAAAACTTAGAAAAATTCCGCAGAGCTCCAAAAAAAAAATACTGCAAACTCCCGAGGGGGTGACAAAAAGATCTCGAAAATATTCCGATGACTCTAAGGCTCCCAAGAAATGCCTCGAAAAATTTCAAATTAGATCACTTGATGTATCGATGCTTTAAAAATATTGGAAAATTTTAATTCAATAGCTAAGTTCCTACACTTATCTTCTCAGCCAACAAACCTAACCTCTTTTAACTAACGTCCATGTTTTATCGACTCTATAAATAAAAAATCCAAAATTTACAGCAACTGTACTAATCACATAACCTTCTTGAAGTTATTGAGTTTAACTGTCCGAAAGCAATTGCCATAAACTGTCAGAAAAATATGCGCCAATTGTCAAAGAAACTGAAGGAAAATAAAACAAAAACCACCTATAATGCAAGAAAAACCAACCGACGCCAACTGCAATTGTCAAATTTATTGAGTACGAAAAGAAATTTAAACTTGTTTTCACAACATTTCCAACTTTGACAGACGTGTTTGGCCAGTTAGGATAATACAAAAATTGCATTGAAAAATTTCATTGTCTCATAAAATCGACCACACTCATTGTATAGCCTTAGACAAAAGCAGATAAACAACTTGAGTGCTAGACGAAAGAAAGAAAAATAATGGGAAATTCTGAGAAATGGTGAAAACCATTGGAAAATAAAAAAACAATTTCATTGCCACAATAAACTCCAGCAATAAGCGATAACAAATGCAGACAGACGCCAGCTTACGAAAACCAGACAGACAGACAGTTACGTATCTCAAGTCAATCCGTTGGATGAAAACAACTCACGCATGGTTTAGACGATTAAAATACCCAACAAGAAGAAAAAAAAAACAATTAAAAAAAAAACATGGCGCGCCAAATCTGGCTTACATTTAACGAATGAAAAATTGCAGGCAGTGAGAAATGAGCGAAGGAATTGCCAAAAGCTGGCAGGAATTATCAATGTTCGTACATGCGACTAAGCGGATAAGCGGCGTTGAGTAATTTCAAGTGCAAGCAATACCACTCTACAAAAAGGACGAATGTGGCAAAGGATGAAAGAAATAGTGTCTAGAAGATTCAAGTTTTAGTTAGTATTAAATTTTCGAAGCAACTGGTTGGAGTAGTGAGGAGAAAAAAGAAGGCAAATATGCATGCAGAAATGTGTTTTTTAGTTGTAGTGACTATTAAATTTTTTTTTTGGTTTAGGGCTTTTCCTATTTGGCTTTTAAAAATTTTGAGAACATGTGAGATTTTTCACTAAGAGAGGGGTATTTTTTTTAGCTTTGGAGTGTAGACCTTTTATACGAAGGACAAATATCGATAGTGAAGTGATAGCAATCGTCAATGAGCATCTTACTATTGTTCAAAAATATTATTTTCAGTTGTATTTTTCTATTGATACGAGTGCATACATATGTATTAAATAAAAGCTGATACTACAATTAACTTTAATAAAAAATTTACTTTTAAGAAGGAAACACCGACTTCAAAGAAGGCAGGAAGGTTACCAATTCATCGGAATATTTCTTTTTTTTTTAAGTATGTTACCGGAAAACTTTGGACCTCGCTTACCGTATTCGACAGTCCTTTTTTCCTCGGTTCCTCAAGTGTGGTCCCTCAATAAATTGTCTGGTTCAGTTTAGATCATTGGGTAATGAATAAATTTGCGGTAAATTTTTGTGTGAGCATTGAACTCGGTTGTGTTTTTTTTTTTTTTGCTTAAAACGTTCTTTGTTAATTTTATTGTTTTTGAGTCAAAAATTAAACGCAAAGTCTACCAAATATTTTCTCAACAGAGAATCATGGCAAAATTTTACCTTTTTTTGGCCTTTTCTAATAAAAAGAAAAAATGAAAAATCTATAATCATTAAATTTGTGTTTCTTACAAATGGTATTAGGAACATTTAAATTCATCAACAAATGGTTATCTATGCTTAGATAGAATTTCTCGGTATTTTTTCGGGATTTTTTGAGACTTTTCGAGAATTCTCATATTTTACTTTTTGGAATTTTATTTAGTTGTTTGAGAACTAAATGAGAAACATTTTGCACATTTTACCGTAGTGTTCAAAGACTTATCCAGATTATTCGTGATATCCTTTTCAGAATCTTTTGGTTTTTAAAGACTTTACGGCAAATTTGGACCTTTCCTAAATTTGGTTTTTTGCATATCATATGTTAAGCTGTTCAAATATGGAGTTCAGACACAAAAAGAGACGCGGCTGAGTTAGGATAGCTTGTCGTAAAAAGCTAGGATATTTCATCGAGTTAAAATATTTTTTCGCATGACCTTCAATATAGGATAGATTGACGACTATCTACGAGATGAGATACAGTAGATTGGGGCCATCGATATAACATCTGACAAGAGGTCGGCGCTCCTTGCTTCAAAAGCACAGCAAGCTTAATTAAAATATTATGTGCCGGTTGCATATAGCAGAACATAGTGGAATCATAGGCAATAAAGATGCAGATACTTTCGCCAGGAAAGTGGTATCACAGAGAATCAAAACGCCAGGAGCCTTCATCGGTCTGCCGTGGACCTCTAAATCACTCCATTGCCTTAGTAGGCACGATGTTAGAATTTTTATAAGCTTTCATACTGCAGAATAATGAAGCACTTGTCAAGCTTTGCAGTGGTTCACACTGATCAAGACTTCGCTCTTTAAATTAATAACAACTAATTTTATCTAATGTGTAATGGATAGTACATCCAACTGTTTTCCAGGTAAGCATTTTAGTATTGTGATATACACTGGAAACTCCCATTTTCGCACCACAAAAACAGCTCTTGAAATTGAAGACATTCTATGAAACTTTCGAAGAAGTAAAATTTTGTAAATCAAATCTTCAAAGCGTAGTTTCATATCTTCAATACTTCAACAGAAATAAATCAGGTTTTTAAATTACGCTTTCAACACATCATGAGTTTTTATATTCTCGAATTTGCTGCAACGATTTTTTTGCCGCTCTATCTCTTTTCTGCTCCTTTTAAAGCTTCTTTTTCTGCTAAATTTATGCTGACATTTTCTCTGTTAATTTTTACTAAATGCACTGAGAATGGACTATTAAGCTTTGGAGTTTCGATGCATGTATGCACGTACGGACGTACGCTTGAATGCTTGTGTACACGCGGCTCCGCATGTCAAAGGATGATAAGGAAATGATTTTTCTATTAGGATTTTTTTCTACCAACTGCAAATTTTTTATCTGACTCTTTGTTTTTTTTTTTAACTTTCTTCTTTCCGGGATCAACTTTAATTTAAAGTGGTACAAATTTCAGGCTTCGAAATGCTTTGGATAGTCATAGAAATATTGTTTCTTATGGCAAGAAGAAATTCCACAGAATAGTCAATGCTTTGACTTTAAAGGTTCGGTAAGATTTTTCGATATGTATTGTTAAAAATTATCTTAGTAAAAAATTACTATTTAAAGTTGTATGCCAATCGAGCATCAGCAATGTATACTGAGAGATGAAATGTAATAGCAGGCCTTTGCCATTAACAAGGAGAATATGTTTCGACACTGGCAAAGCCTTAAAAGGATTAGCGCTCCCAAACAAAGATACGCGTACTATGTATAGATACGGGTTGTGTAGCACAAGAATGCACACTACTCTCTACCACCAGCAGCAAAGGCAAAACACTAGTAAGTATTACATTTCCCAATGAACGCTTTATTCCCTGCAGTTATGTAGCAGTGTGCAGCAGCGCATCACTTGGCTCAAATAGAAATGGTAAAAATATCATTAACACAGTCAGGCAGCTACCAGCAGTTTTTAGACAATCGAGTAAGTAAAAGAGCCATTGGCAACAAAACGAAAAATGTAGCAAAGCAAAAAAAAAACATATGGCAGCTGAAAGAGACAGTAGTATTATCCCTATATTTAGGGAGCCACCTAAAGGCAAACAAACCGAACTGCAAGAAAGGGCTACGCAACTAACAGTAGATAACTGAAATTAGGCGAAAAAATACAGGACTTCAACAGCAAAAATAAAAAATATAATTCAGTATGCAAATATATAAAAAGGAACATCTAAACTATCTAATTTTACTATTTGAAAATGGCGCACAAAAAGGAATAGGCGACCAACAGCTGCGCTTTGGTTTTATTGCTATGCAGCGCGGAGCACTGGCAATAAATAGGAGCTGCTGTTAGAAAGGCAGTTAGTGTTAACAATTCCCCATTCACGCTATCGCAAACAATTTCAACCGATTTTCATGAGACTAGAATTTCTAACAAAAGACTTTTCAGCGGTTCTAACGCATTAGAATGTAGAAAATGCTGAGCGTTTTTTTTTTCAAATGGCGCACTTCCCTAATATACCTAAAAAAACGGAGAAATTTTAAAGAAAAATTAAAGCCACCTGAAGCAAAATGCATACAAGTGTAGATATGCACACTTAACATACATACACACATACATACAAATGTCTTTGTAGTTGTATTTTGAGTTAATTTTTATGAAGAATACGATCTTTGAAATGAAATGAAACAACTTTTGGAAGTACTTTAAAACAGAAGGTTGGGAATGCTAAATATCTATTAGTATATATCTATATTTCTCGGTCAAAGCATTTTTATTCTCTGATGACTTGCCAACATCACCTATATTACATCCTGCTAGTTGTCTTTGTATGTGTCTTTCGAGTGTTTTATGCTTAACAGCCGCTAGACCCGCTACCTTCTACATAGTTGCATGCGGCGGCATATTTTATTATTTGGGAGCTCCATTCTCTCTGCATGTTTGCCTATGGAACATTGGCCCGTAACAGTTTCTACAATTTTAAATACTTCTGCCCTTTAGCTATGTATTAAGCATGTCTAGTGTCTTTATCCTGAAATAGCCAGGCCAGAGTTCCCTGACTATTTTGACAAGAAAGAGAGATGCTTATTGATGAACACACTGAGCATAATTCCGTTATAAACTTCCGGACTAGCTGTGATTTAGTGATCGGTTATGCTAGTGCTAAAAACAAAAGCTCATAAAGTCTTTGACAAAATTAACTAATTTTTCTTTGAAAATCCTGAAACTCTAGTCTTCACTGCGTTTTTTTTTCCTTTTTTCATTCCTTATTTCATTCATTTAGTATGTATGTTTCAAATTTTCAACCGGCTTATACAATAAAATATTTAAATGCCTTTAAAAAAGAAAAGTATTAGATTACGAATATGATCAAGCTTACGATGCCGGTTACAAATAGGCACATCCCTCAAAAAACATATTGAGAAGCAAATTTCATTGGTTGTTTTTGATAAGATATTCATAGTAATAATCAGAGTGATTTTGATATAACTTTTATATCACTAAACACAAAGTGGTAGTGTCGATAACACCGTGCGACAGTAAATTTTACACACACAAAAATTAATACATACGCAAAAATATAGTAAAAATACGTTTTTTTTTTTATTTTGCACTCTGACGTCAGGGTTTTTTTAAAAGGACTTTGAAATTTCGAAAATATAAATAATGGAAAAAAATTATTAAAAAATTTTAATGCAATGTAGAATAATAATGCGACCAAATAAAAGAGAAACCCCTGCAGAATTAAAAAATATTAAATTTTTTGGTGCAAAAGGACGAATGGGTATGGAAAAAAGTTTATAATTTTATGCTTGAATAACCTTAAAAATTTGCAATATTTATTTTTGAAAAAAAAATATATATTTTATGGAAGAAATCGTTAATAATATTCCATAAAGCACCAATTACGATCGTGAGATAAACTGATAACATTACTAATAAATATAACGATAAATAAATCCATAATGATGGCGCAGTTAACTCTGTAATTTTTCTATAAAAATTTAAAATCAAAAAAGTGAATTAAAACAAAGCCTTATTGTAGGAGTTTGTAACCTCTAATTTTCTAACGATTAAGCTGACAACAACATTTTTTTCCTATCACCTATGCAGTATCTCTACTGAACCAAAGTATTTTTAGCAATAAAGCCATTCTTATTTTGAAGACAGGTATTTCTCACATTGAAAAACGGAATTACAAGGGTATCCCAAAAATTTGCTAGACAGGATCAAGACTCTGACATGAAATTATGTATATCCCTAAATAAGGACATGGCGCCCTGGTCTCGTGGCCTGACTTTCACAAAGAATATAGTGTTTGTAAACTAACTAACAGGAGTAAATACTAAAATATTTTGCAGACGGTCATTGCAAGTTTTCTAATTGTTTACATAATCCTTAGGAATTTTCCAATAAATTGGTGTCGAATTTTTGAGAACCATAAAATATCAACAGTTGACCGATCGGCTTAAATTTTTAATTCTGATAGTTTAAGTGACTTTTGAATACTGAAGAGAAACATCTTTTAAATACACAATTTAATTTCAATAAAAACATGTTAAAACACACACAAACACACACACACATATGCAAAACACTACTAAACCGCATTTCTATTGCACAAAGGTGCAATTCACTTTAGCTCATCCACCTCAGCAACAGCTCACCCCGCCCACTTCCAGTCAATCAACCAACTAGAAATGGCTGCAATTGCTATTGAATGCCACTGCTGACAGCACACATGCATACTGCTATGAATGAACATACATACACAGATATGTATGTTGGTAAAAAATGTTTCACTTATGACACGAATGAATAGACAAACTGAAAGAAAAACAGGAAAGGAACAAAAAAAAAAATTGAACTCAATTTCAGCAGCAAGCGAAACAGCAAAACGAAATACCAAAATCCAAAAAAAAAATGGCGCAGGTGAGAAGAACGTGGTAGACAGACATTGAATGATGGGGGGGGGAGAACGATGATGGCGGGCAATGCGACGTTTGTGAGATGAAACAAATCGCCATGCAGAATTCAAAAGACAAGCAAACGAATTACATATACGAAATTGCCTGACAGTTGCAGCGCCACAAATGCATACAGCCATGTAAAGTTAGTTATGACTAAATGTTGTTAGCTGCTAGCAGTTGATGGCTGTTATTTTTCCACTCTCTTTTTTTTCATGCTTCTGTAGGTGTGTATGTATGTACACACATATATGTTGCTTTTAATTGTATGTTCAGTGGATTTAACTGCTTGTTGTTGTGTGATTGCTATTTGTATGTCATATCAATAAACTCGTTTACCCGTTTTGAATTCATGACTTTTTTTTCAGAATGAAACTACAAACGGCCAGCAACTCGTTCGCAACCACCGCCCGCTCAATTTGTCGAAAAGCGGGCCGCGGCGTTACGTGCACCTGTTCATATTGCTACTACCTTCGCATTCCCTTTTCTGTTTGACTCACTACATGAGCCTTAGAGTATGCAACAAATTTGTTTGCCTTGCCGAAGATTTTCCATACATACGAGTTGTACATGGCGTATGCGCAACTCCACTCGCCTGTTTATCGACATTCATGTTGGCTTTTATGTTTATGTATGCGTTGACGACTGGCATTTATCAATTTCGCTGCAGCAGGCTGGCTGCTCGCTCCTCGCACACGTTGTACACATACCTACATACATTTGTATGTACATAAACACCTTTGTATGCATCCATTTTTATTTTTTCATTTCATTTCATTTTTGATTTATGCACAGCAATTGGGTTTGTTTGCCAAAGCTTGTGCGCTTTCACTCTCGCTCATACGTATGCTTGCTTGTATGTGAACGCGCCTTCCTATACTCTGATGTATTTGATTTTGAAGTGTTCAGCAGTAGTTGCGGGTGCTTTGTTTTTGTTTTTTTCGTTTTTGATGTCAGATCCCTGTATGCGGATTTCCATGAATGCGAAAACACATAAAGTGTGTTTTGAGGTGAATCCTTTTTTCGCATCATCCAAGAGAATTTTAATCTGCATGTGTTCCGTTTTTTCGAGGCCTGATTTCTGTAAAAAAAATAGCGTAATTGAATGAGCAGTTAGCCTGGAGAGGATGCTTGTGTTGTTAGGGTACATACATCAACATCGGGTAGACGTTAGTGAAATTGACACTCTTTATTTTGAATTGTTTTTAATTCTCAAAATGAGGGTATGATGTAAAACTGCTTAAAAGTATTTTGTAATTTAACTTAAATTGGACATAAATTTAACGACATTTGAAAACTTGACATAATTTTCTGGTAATAAATGTGCATATAGGTACATATATGTTCTTATAAGCCGCAAATAAAAAATAGCAAACATTTTTGCTCATTTCCAAGCGGTACATAAATTTTACACTTAAAAATTGGACATAAATTTTACGACGTTTTAAAACTGGATATAATTTTTTGGTATAACATAATAAAAAATATCATACATTTTCAATTCTTTAGAAACTTAACATACATGGAAAGTACCATTTAAAAGAGACACACATTTTTGTAAATTAAAAACATGACATACCCTTCAAGCAATTTAAAGCACTGGACATAAATTTTATGACATCTGTAATTTAAGATTCGAAAAATATATGTACATGTACGTATGTATAAACCGCATACGAATTTTCGGTAATTTAAAAACTCTGATCCGCTCTATTCAGAAGATAACTTTTAAATTATTTTACACTCGCACTCTCACTATGGTGCTTATCCTTTGATGCAAAACTTTTTAGCAAGTCGTCAGCAAATTGTGAACCCTACCCAGAATCGGCTGACTATAGCTCTGAACGTTAAGTGAGCAAAGCAGAGCGCGGGCAATTTTCCCAATTAAGCTATGCAGAAAGGCTCTGTCTGACTATTCTCCATAGCTGTTAAGAGCGGCAGTAGTATCTATAAGGTAGTGGTAGTGTTCAGCAATCATCAACGCTTTGCATGTTCTTACGATTTTTTTTTTTTAATTTCAAAATTCTGTATTTTTTGTGTTTAGCGATATGTATACTTTATATGTATATTATTTTCTTTATAGCCCTAAATATCACCAGACCAGAGACCAGCACAATTTTTTGTAACTATACTAATTTCTGAAATATGTATTTAAAAAGTAAACTTTCAAAATCCCTGAAAATCTTAAATTTAGAAATTTGCATAACTTTCAAAAAAAGTTTATTTTTTTCCTTCGACAGAGCTTCGTTATACGACAAAAAATGTCTGACCAAAATTCATCGAAATCAAAAATTGTTGATTCCAACCACTGCTCGATTTAATATGGATTGACTTATATACATACATATGTATGTATGTATAAATCTATATCCAACGAACTTTATGCACTTCAAAAGTTCATCCAGTAGAAGTATACAACTTGGTCAGCAATCGTAGGCATCGATTGTCATCCGATGCGAAAGCGAGGCATTATGTTTGGGGGATAAATGGAAGTGTCTCCTCTCTTTTTGGAGTATAAAGAAACTACTTTAGACCTCAGCAATTAAACGGTGCTCTCCAGACACAGGCTACGGAAACTTTGCACGGATTTTTGGAAACTAGTATGACTTTCTAAAATCCTTCACTTACTTGTCCACCAAGTTCGAGAAACTCTAATAAATTCTCGCGGAAGTTTGCCCTTTGACATTGAGAATAAACTGTTCTTGTGCATGTTTCACCAATGGCAATATTCACCAATAAACAAAATTTTCTGCATCCGTCAAGAGTACAAAAATGTTCACAAATTTTACTAAGCTTATAATCATTTTTGTAAAAGGTGCTATTTTTTCAAAAGTTTATTTTAGCTTCCAGGGGATGTTTGGAAATTTTTTATTGAGCTGAACTCATTCTCGATAAAAATATTGCCAGACAACAAGACTGTACCACTACCTAAACGATGCTTCGTAAGCCACCCCCAAAGTAGGAATTACAACGCCCGCATTTCACATATTCGTTTGCATACATACATACATATATACATAGCTATACTTATTTATTTCCAAGACCAAGTATGTATGCGACTCAATGTTTACACTTTCGTTGTAAATCTATTGAAGTGTAAAATGGCTACACTTCAACTGCGATTTGGTGGCTGCTTTCAGCACTTTGAGCTTTCACACTAAAAACGCACGTAAAAAGCTTATATGAATATGCTATTATATTTACATATAAAGCATAAGTAGTATATATATTAGTAGGTATATACAAAGCCACAACCACTCATACACTATACATACATTTGCGTATATATATTTGCGTTTACAGAATCGATGTGAAATCGCTTTGAGTGTCGGATATCCAGGTCACTCATACGCCGCAGTGTCTGTACACTCTACAACACTTTGAGGTACTACATTGGTACTAAGTATGTATATATATTTATTTGTGGTTCTTTCGTTTGCATTTGTGTGTACTTTTGAGCTCGTTATGTGCTCGTATTACCTAAAAAAATCTTGATTATTTCCTCTGTTTATGCTCATTTTAATGGCTGTCTGTAAGTGGTTGAGCTGTTGATTTTGTTTTTGGAAAAAGGTTCTAATCAATTTACTTGAAAATTTTTAAATTTTGGTTAGTAAGATATGGGTTTAAACTTTCCTTTTGGTATATAAGAATACACAAAAACTTAAGCAAGTTTTTTTTGTGAAATAGTTGAAAATATGCATTTGCATATCTATGTATATGCAAACATGTGATTGAAGGCAAGTGCCACAAAGGTGAACTTACTCACAGAGATAACTCACAACCAAGAGCAGTGAATAGGGCGCAAATTAAATATCTTCCTTTAACTTGCTTCATTGATCACGCCTGTTCTGAGATATGTATTTTGATAACCTCTACATATTTTGTTTTGTCTTTAGCAAGGTTTTTTTCATGGGCTAGAAATTTCAAAACTTATTCTGAATAATCCTGAATTTAGGATACGTATTTAAGGTTAAAGTACAATAATTTGCATTTTCCATTATCTTCTCTTTCATTGCCTTTAATGCCCTCCAAGACATCTGGCATCTGGTTCTGTTTCTGGCAATCGCTTTGAGCTTCTTTCAGCTTAACCCCAGCTGCTACGCCTCTCGACCGATTGTTCTTCTCCACATTTCGCGGGAGACCTGCCTCTGCCGAGGCAAGAGGACTCCATTCCAAGGCCTTCTTTGTAATACTGCCGACTTCTTTGCGCAAATTTTGGCCTACCCATCATGATAGTCTTTCTGAGCCACTGCTCATTTGAGATTGTTTTAGGCCACGAAATTCGAAGCATCTTAGAAGAACAAAATTCTTAGTTAAACATCATTTTCAAAATGTTTTCGTGATTTTCCAATATCCTCTTGGCTTATTTTCGAAACTTTTATGGGTTTTCAGGACTGTTTTTAGAAATTTTTCGGAACCATTTAAGAATTTTGACGATTTTTTCGGTTGTTTGCGAAATTTTTTGGGGATTTTTAGAAATCTCCGAACAAATAGGTATTTTCGGGAAGTTTTTATCCTCCACTTATGATATTTATTTAAATTTTTTTCGAGTCCGTTCGGGACGTTCGATATCTTCCACAATTTTACACCTTTATTCGGGACTTTTGGTATTTTTTCTGACTCTATATCTTTCACTCGAAACTTTTAGTGGTATTCTTCGATTTTATCCGGAGTTTTCGTTATCTAACCCGAAACTGTTTATTTCCACTCGTTTCTCTATGGGAAATTTTACCAACTTTCAATATTATTTGTAACATTTTATTTTTTTTATTTTCCTCTCCGAAAATTTTTCGACACTTTTTAATTTTTTTTCCGAAACCATTCCAGATTTTAGCAATATTTCAGGAATTTTTTATTTTTTATAGGTGAAATTTCGGAATAATTTTGGAATGTGTTTTAGGTCCAGTTAATCTTTTGGGCCTTTTTGAGTTTTTTTTTTTTTAACTTTCATTGCTAATTGAGGACTTTTCTTGATACTTTCTCAGATATTTTGGCATATTTTGGGATTATTTCACGCTGCCTCGGCTTTTTTCCCGGAACTATCCCTACAACGCGCTGCTTCGAAACGACCCACCCCTATACGCAAAACGGCACTTGGACGACTGAAGAAGAGGCATAGACCCGTGCCTAGACTCTCATTCGAAAACGCACGAATTCGGCTTGGATTTAACGGCCTCATCTCAACAAAACTGCAAACTATACATATGATTTAAAAAAAAATTTGGTAAATTTTCTTTCGCATAAATTTCTACTTACAATTGTACTTACAAATCCGGTAATAATAATGTTTTTTTTTCATTTATTCGGTCTTACCTGAAAGAAGAAGAAAAATAAACAAAATTAGTGCTGTGTAAATGTATTGCGATTTAAATTTTAAATAAGTAGTTTATTTGTTTTGGTTTCAAAATTTTATTTCGCTAATAAAAATTAATTATTTAATAAAAATTTTCAAGCATCCCATGTTCGACTTGGATTTTTTTCAAAAAATTAAAACTTCTGCTTTTTTGAAGATGCTTTTGGTATTGGTTTCTTTACAGATATGGCTGAAGCCAAAAAAGTAACTTCTAACATAAATTAAAATTCCTTTACTCATTTTCTTTAAAATTCCTAAGTTACTCGTTAATATTTTATTCAAATACCGCTACAGCAATACTCTTCAGCAAAACCGGACGAAGAGGAATTCAGAAGAAAAATTAAATTCCATGCCAACCGCACATCGCGCGTGGGCACTGCGTCAACTTCCTTTGCTCGATGCCATCCGCTTTGAGCTGTGAATGTTGCGCAGCGACCACATCCTGTTTTCCAACGCACAACGCGCCCCACTGAACTGGGCAGGAGATCAAGTTAAAAGGAAACGCAGCGGACAACCAAAATACAGATACAAATGCAGAGGCAAGGAGTAACACAACAACATAATACGAATACCAAAAACAGCAACCAACAACAATCCCAGCCATCAACAAAACACAACTACAATTACATACTGGCGACTGCTTTAAATGTGTCTGTATGTGTGCGTGTCTTTGACACAGCTTCCGGCTTAGCTCTCCTCCGATTTCGTCTACTCACAGGATATTACAGCCTGAACGTTGCTTGTGGCCATAGCCGCAACCAAGCCAACCTCCTCCTCCAACTGACTTCCTCAAGCGCCAAGTGTATAACAGTCACGCTGATTAAGTAATTCAGATTTAATATTCGCCTAGAGTGCAAAGTCGCTTGCATTGCTTTGGTTGCTTTTGTCTGCGCAGCTGATATTCCCAACCACAAATGATAATGGCGTTAGGAGTTGGTTGGCTATCGGACTGACTGGCTGGCTGACTGGTCGATGGGTTGATGGGTTGATGGCTTGACTGGCAACGCAATAGCTTGTTTGCGGTTGGTGTTGATGTCGTCGCACCCACCCACACACCTTAGACACACACACACGAACATATTTTCGATGTTTGAAACAGCTGTTGGCAGCATTTGAATGGCGTAAGGAGGTCAAGAGATCGTTCGCGGTTGTGGTTACGCCAGCTAACTAACACCACTTCACGCCAAAACAGGATGCAGTGCACTGCTGGTGTTGCATGCTTTTAGGGGCAACCACTCTGCCTTGGCCAGTGAGTTTCATGAATGGAATGCTATGCAATGAAGCCTTCACCGTAATTTCAGCCAAATCAGTTCTGCGGCAGCAGTTGTAGCCAATCAATGGGTGGTTGTTGTTGCTTCGTTGTTGTTGCTTCGTAGCTGTGCAGCGATTCTCACTTTACTACTTGTGGTTATGAATGGCACTCACCAACAACACCAGCACCAGCACCACTACCGCCGAGAGTATTTGCCTAGGGCAGCAACATCACACCTCAACTGTAGGCGAAGCTGGGATGCGGCAAAGTGGGTGGCTGGTTGGCTCTGCTTATTGTATTGCAGTTATCGTGGTGGCAGGAAGTGTACCCGTTGTGCTGCCCGAAACGGATTTTCATGTTTCTTGCGTTACTTCGCAGTCCTTTGCTGGTGCAACTTGCTAAGCGCGAGTGGAAGGGAAATGAGTAGAGCTAAACAATGCGTTAAGCTCGCGGGCAGTACTTGAAGTCACCTCAAGGATTTTCACTTGAGGCATTGCCTGAAAGGATTTCACAGCTCGCTGGTAATAGCAGATTGAGCAACGTAATCGGAAATTATTTTTTTTGAGCAGTTTTCCATTGCTGTATAAGAGCAGGGAAATTTTGCATGCATAGAAATGTGAATAGCCCAAAGAGAATATGTATATGAATAGTAAAATCAGGAAGAGGCTAATTGAAACTAAATCTTTCAATGCGATTTTGATTTTCGCATATTCGTGACTCTTAAAAACATACAATAACACAATTTAAAAGCAACTTTCAGTTCAAAACTAGAGAATTAAATCTCACAAAATAAAAAATTAAAAATTCGAAGTTAAAAAATAAAACCGCCAAGTCAAAAGATAAAACTCGCAAGCTAAAAATAAAATTCTCTTGAAATTCCTATGCTGAATCAAAAGAGGGACTCGTAAGTTAAAAAAAGGTTTAAAAGTGAAAAATATAAGACTAATGAGTTTCAATTATTAAATTAACGGGATTTCTTTCAGAAATGCATGCATGCACAGAGTAAATACAGCAAAACTCGCAAGAAAAAATTTATTTGGCTCTCTTCTTCTTATGCAGGAGGATTTTGTTTCTTATCAAATGGCAATTACCACATGCTAGAGACTCGCGAGCTTAAAAACAAGACTCGCGAGCAGAAAATTGAGAACTCTTGAGCTTCATTTGTTAGGAAAAGTAAATTTTGTGCGTAAAAATTTTAAACTCGAGAGTTAAAAAGTAAACTCGAGAGTTAAAAAGTAAACTCGAGAGTTAAAAAAGTAACCTCACGAGCAGGAAATATCAGCTCCGGAGCTTCATATGCAAGGGAAAATAAATGTTATGAGTAAAACGAATTAAAATCGCGTGTTAAAAAATTATGTATTGTAGAACGATTTTCCGTCATCCTTTGTCAAATTTGGTTTTAACCCCAACCGGTTTCGGCGTTGTGACAGTTTCGGTGTAATTTTTTGTAAACTCGCAAATAAAATATAAAGCTCGAGAGCTGAGAAGAAAAATGTTCGTCCAAGCAGCAAACGGCATACAAAGCTCTTTTGGTTGGTGGTCGACCGGGGGCGGTTAAGGAGCTTCTTCAGCTGGCTAAGCGCTAACTCTTGGCTTTAATAGGCATCATGATCGGGATAATGCAAAATAGGACCACATATGCGTCGATTTCAAATTGTTTAAGACCTCTATTTACGTAACTATTTGGAGGATGACGTGGTCAATCGCCTAAGTGCTTTCTTTCCAGGTCTCCAGTGAGACTAACAATAAATAAGATTTAAACCTCTCGGCGCGTATGCCTTGCAACTTTATTTTGATCATGCAGCATTTTGCATAACTAATTCATACTTAATTCTGTGGTTATTGTTAAAGGAAAACCTAATGTGTTTAAAAATAATTATGTATTTAGTATGACAATTGCAATGGCATGCAATATTTTTGCTGGAATTTCGCCTATAAATTTTTAATAAAAAAACGGATTTGTAAAAAAAACAAAAAAACTATGTAAGCAACAAAAAGTTATTGATCCAATATCGTTTAATAAAACCTACAGTAATCAAGCCTTTGAAATAAAACGATTTTTTTTTTTTTATGTAACTTTTTTGTGATAAAATGTACATATGTATGCATAAGATGACATTTTAGAACCAAATAAAACGACTAAACATTATACTATCTCCGTTATATATGTATTTCGTGCGAATTCGTTCATATGCAAGTATGCGTGCATCATTTTTTGCATTCATAAAAACACAAAGTAATCTCCTTAGTTATTGATTTTTATTTGTCACAAAATGCAAAATGGCAAGCCAGCAAATTGATTCAATACAATTTTTAATTTGCCACATAAATAAAATTCTATGCAAACAATTTATTTTTAACAAAAGTGAATTACACGCAATGTTTCACACAAAATGCGTACAAACATACATACGAAATGTCGAAAAAGTATAGGGTACTTTAAGAAGCGCTTTCGGGCTTTTAAATGCCATTTTAAAGCTTTTTTACGTAAAAATAGTTTCGGAAAGAAATAATTCTATATAAGCGAAGTGTGGTGCCATATAGGCAGTTATCGATAACGATATCTATAAATATGGCCCTAGCTTCTAGCTTCACATAAAATCTTGAGAGAACAATAGCTGCACCAATAATAATATCGATACAAGCATAAGTTTAAAAAATTTTAAAATATCAATTTTTATTTAAAGAACAAAACTATTCGAAAAATAGAAAATTAACAGTTAGTTGACTTTTTGCTAGTGAGCGGTTAGTTGAAAAGGTTGAATGGGAACGGTTAATAGATTAAGCGAAATTTACTCTTCTTAAACAACTTTTGCTAATTGATTAATCGTTAAGTCGACCAGTCGATTACCAAGAGCTCCAAACTAAAGCCTTATGAGTATTTTCTGTATTTAGTTTTTAAATTTAGATTTGAAATTTTAGTTTCAAATCTGCCCTGCTAACCCCTTTTGAACGACCCTGTGCCCAAAGTATATCATTTCATTAATTTTTCACTTGTTTAATGTTGTTATCCTGCTGCTGTACTTTTTGTTGTTGTTTTTTTAAATTATTCGCATTTTTAAATCACTTTTTTCGGTACTTTTTAAATTTACTTTTCCATATTTTTTTTTTCTTACTCAAAATTCATTTATTTCATTTATTAGCAATTTCATTTCCACTCACTGGACTTGAATGCTTTCGTAAATTCAAATTCACTACAATACCAGATAACAACTCAACCGATTTCAATTATATTATTTAGATTATTTTATTGTTAGAACGACGTGATCGAATGACTGGCCAGGCAATAAACCAAGTACATAGATATATGTAAATATACTGGTATGCAAACATGAAATGGTGTTGTTGTGGTTAACCCAGCAACCGAATTGGTCTACAAACAAAGCAAATAAATAGGGAGCAGCCAAGGTGCACACAAGCAGCAGAGCAACACAAGCAGAATGATACAAAAGCTTTTCTACTCTTCAGGAGAATGCAGAGTTCTTAGAGTTCCAGCTAGCAGCAAACTAACAAATATACGTACATATATGTATGTCTGTAAAATAATAACTAGCAAAGTCGTTGCCATACAATCGCCCACACACATACATACACAAACAACTTTCACCCTTCGCTTTAATTGCAACTTATTTCCAAGCAAGTCAGTTAGTTCCCTACACACTTCAATTGATTTCATGCATTCTATTTACAGTTTATTATTTTCGATTAACTTCTAGCCACCAGCTCATTGCAGACCTTCTCCTTCTGTGGAGTAAATAAATAAAGAAATGCTTTGCCTTTAGCATTTTCCAATTCTGTTGTCTTTGCGCACGTATTAAAAATTAAATTTCCTACTAAAAATGCAAATAACTTTAATTTATTCTTAACTTTATTCGACTAACCAATATTGGAAAATCGGATTTTGTGCATCGAGTTGCGTAGGCGGAAGTGAGAAATCTCTAGGAATTTGTGCCTCACTGAACAGCGTGAAGACAAGTCAGCTGTGGAATTAAGTTGAAGTACATTCTATTTTGTTGAAAAATTCTCTTTCAATACCAGGCCATTTTGTGGTGTGACTATATGTAGGTATTTATGGTTATTTTTTTTGTTGTGAGTAGTGTATTTGCATTTTGTGTTGTAACTTAAAAACTCTGACCGTGCTGAGTATCAATATTTTGTAATAAATCGCAGAAAATTTAAATAAGCAGGTGACTTATAATATCATACGACTTTCAGATGAAGAAAGTTACCAGAAATCACCAAGTCTAAATTCACGAAAAATTTCGAGAAGTCCCCAAAAGCCACAAAAATATGCGGAAAATTCGCACAAATTGCGAAAAATCCTGAGTAAAACAACAAACGTTGTAAAAAGTCTGAAAAGGTTATCAAAAGCAAGCTATAAAATCCGCGAAAGCGTCAGAAAAATATTCAAAAAAAAATTACAAAATACTTCACTTTACCAATGCTTTTTAGAGTTTCGTTCAGAATATTTTACCAATAAATATTTTTATGTGTCTTGTTAAATTTGATTTCGTTTTGGTGAACGATTTTGTTCAAGCAACTTTTAGAAACTTGGTAATATATGTAGCTAAAATTACAGTCATATGTTGATAGCGACATGAATTTCGATACGATACGATACCATATCGATATTTTTGCCAATCGATACCGATATTTTTACTCGGTAGTTTCCAAATGAAATGAAAACCGAACATAACGGTTATTGATGAAAACTGTCATTGAAAAATTCACTGTGAAGGAAATGTTCTATAACTAAGTGATACATACCAATCGGTTTCTTTTTCACCCAGAATCAAAATTGAAAAAAAAAATTATATTTGTAATTTTTATGCAAAATCAAAAATAACAATTATTTTTGATATTTATATAAATAATCTGTAGATAACAGTTATTTTTTGATTTTTATATTATACGTCTTAGATAACAGTTATTGAAAACTTTTATTTAAAAAAGTCATCAATAAAAATCCAATCACCGACTTTTTATTTTCTAAATCATACGCAAAAAAGTCATTATCATTTTTAGCAGTTAAGAAGCTGTTGGAGAACCAAAACTTACTTGATTTTAAAAATAAAAGTCAGTGACTGATTTATGTTGTTTTTGAACTAATTTTTGACGCAATTTATTACCGAGCGGTTTCCTTGTTTGCAAATCAATGTCGTACTGTGACCTTCCGCTGGAGACAACCATATGTCGTTACTTTGAAATTTATGTGTAAAACTATATGAATATATTTTGGGCTTTAAAGAGCACAAACGTGTACTATCTTAGCTTGCCACGTGACGGGATTCCAACCCGCGACTTCGGTTATGTCAATTAACACGCTTATCTCCACATAAGCAAACAATTATGCAAAGTGCAAAGTGTTAATTCTTTATTAGAAAATGAGACCATTATTCAGATTTAATGTTTTGAATTTGGTATCGATATTTCTATTATCGAGTCTTTTTATCCCGATATTAATGGGTACCCGATATTTTTACAGCAATATTTCAAATGAATACTACATCGATACTTTCGGTTCTGGTCACACTGTCAAAATCTAAGTAAACTTTTTATTATGTTTTTTTTTGCCTACCAGCTTCGGAGAAAATGTTCGAAAAGGAATACTCAGCACTGTTAGACATTTAATACAAAAAATTCCATAGGCCAGTTGAGAATTGTAAGACACTAATATATCGAAAATAACGCTTATATGATGATGTATCACAATGAATCCATATATGCCAGTCGATTCGATAATCTGATGGACCACTCATTTGCTCTTCATCGTACAGGGCTTCCGGAGTTACCTACATATCGATTAAGAGCTTTTCTCTGACTCCGTTTAACTCTGATTCCATTTAAATGAATCTCTCCTTTGACGGTACTACGAAGTGTTGAAAGGGCTTACGTTCACCTGGTCGAAGTTAGCCAGACACTGGTAAAATTTTCGTTCAAGATTTTAAACTGAGTTATGTAGCCATTTACAGGCCATTTACATTGTAAATATACATGTAAACGCAGGGAGCTTTTCTGCCAGCATAAGTATTCGTACTTATAAAATGTGTTGGGCTTGGATGAGCCAGAAGATATGTACCTTATTTTATGGCAGTAAGTTGAACCTAGTAAGTAAGGCTTAATGGTTTGGTAGCCCTAAGCTGAGCTTTAGTAGTTGCAGCCTTTGACTATATATTTCTGCAGTTTTCACAATAGGTTCTTTCCGGGTTCTTTTTTTTATTCAGAACTGAAGATTTGGCTGCTCTATTGGCATCAACCTAGTGAATCGAAGGCTCCCCAGTTGTGGTTTCTAGGAGGAAAAGTTAGAAAAAGTTCTATAGCTGTACCCCGTACAGTGCGAAAATGGCAGCAATCCATAGGTTGCCATAGAAACTTATATTTCTTTACTGTCCGCAAATATGGACTTTTTAATTACCTTGCAAAAAAATCTAAAAAATTAAATAGCACACTTCCTCATTAGCGACTATTAAGCAGAAATTCAATACCTATAACAGCAAAAGAAAAAAACGCCTAGTAACGGTAACCAATAGCAATACAAGAAAACCCTATTTACAAAGGCATTCGAACATACAAAATTAAAAATTGTTCGAAACTACGAGAGAAAACATACAAAGAACACTGATGAGACTGCAAAACTTATTTGACAATTGGCCGAGCATATGGGAGTATTCTGTAGTAATGGATGGAGTAATAAGAGCTTCGAAGGATAACTACCAAGCAGTAAATGAAGGATGGCGTCAACAGAAATGAATTGAAGTGGAATTAAAAAAATGCAGCCAAACAAGAGCAAGTAAAAGTATGTGAGAGAAAAAATTAAGTGGAAGGCCGCTGAGTATCAGAAGCGACTTTGTTGTGGAAAAGCTGGTGAGTATATTATATTTCTAAAAAATGCAAGTCAGAAAAAACAGTCACGCTGCTCGAAGCATTGAGGTAACTGAAAAATGTAGAAAAATCGCTGATTTTGCAAAAAAAAAACAATGATGGAGTGGAATCATTGAAGTAAACGTTGATGAGCGGTTGTCCGCGACAATGTGAAGGCGGGTGGAATGTATGTAAGTAAGTAAGTACTCACATAAATCCATCAAACAATGTCACTAACAACTCAAGCAAATGAGGAGCCTTCACAAATGCCAAAGAAAGCAAAAGAGTATGTATAATACGATAAAATAATAAACGCCAAGGTAGGGCAGACGCAAGCTACTCAATGGCATACAACGAGTGCAGGAGGATACTGAGCAAGGAAACTGGAAAAAAAATTTCAAATGAAAATTTATAACTTCACAAGGAAGTAACACGAACCCGCACCCGCACATCAAGCAAGGCTATGCGGTGCAAAAAAAAAAAAAAATAACAGAACATGAGTTACATTTGTATAAAAAAAGGTAAATGCAAGAAAAAAAATGCTCTAGCAGACAAAAGGTTCATTAGCAAGAATGAAAAAGAAAGGAAGAAAGGAAGTAAGGAGTAAAGAAAGAATGGAAAAAGAGCAAAAAATTGCTTGTCAGTTCCACCAAAGCGCTGGCAATGTAAGCAATGAGGCCCTTCCTGTCGCTGCTCGCTGATAACAATAATGGCAGCGATGGCGGAAGTCATGTGAAATGCGTATGTGACTAAGGGCCGTTTTCTCAAGTGACCTGTAAGCTTAAAGCTCACTTTATATTTTAAGGTTGCATTAAAATTTATGATTGTGTCTAAAATAAAGCATTTTCTTATCCGTTTTACATTGGTTTACAACCAAGAGACGTACATACGTCATAAACCGATAATCGAAATGCTTAACTTTAGACATAGCTTTATTTTTAATCCAACCTTTAAATATAAAGTGAGCTTTCAAGTTGAAGGTTGTTTCAGAAAATGGCCCTAAGTAAAGTGTCGAGTTTTTCTATAGAAAAAATAGATAGATAGATATTTTTACAAGCATCAATGAATGCCTGTAAGTAAACTTTTGAGATATTTCAGCAACAGCAAGTAGAAGTAGAAACAAAATAAAATGAATTTGAAGCAAAGAAGTTTGCTGAATGAAACGCACAGCAAATCAAGTCAATTACCAAGTATTACAACTACAAAAACAGCAGCGGAGAAAAACACCGCCGTAGCGCAAAAATGCAGCCAACAAAGAAAGAAGTAAGTAGCTGCTTTACGAGTACCGCGCGGAAAAGTAAAAAAAAATCAAAAAAATAGGAAGTTTCAAAGGCAAGCAGTTTTGAGACGAGAAAGTGAAAAATTGCATAAATAGGGTGGCGGAAAAATGCAAAAACTCTCAACTGGATGTATTAAAGTAGCTTCTTTTGAGTTGCTGAGGAATCTTTGGAGTGCGTTTATTGCCTTAATTCGTGAACGCTGCGCTGCACAGTGGGATTTATGAGCAAACTAACTTATAACTTTTTGCGAAAATGACAATTTTATACAAACTAAAAGTAACATAAGTCAAAAGAATTTTATTCCACTAAAACTTATTGACATTTGTGTTCGACTGAGCAATGTGTTTTTCTATAACTGTTTTTTTTTTTTTGATTGCTTTTATTGTAGGTTCATATAAAAATATAGAATTTACTTGTTGAAATAGGGGAAAAATCAGTGCCGATTGCAAATATTTTAAGAAATAAAAGCAACCAAAATGTCTACTCTATAAATTACGAATTTTACATTTTTATGGACAAAAACTCTATGCGTCCCAGTCTTCCTCTTCTAGCTATAGAAAAATTTGATATCGCAATCTTTCCTTTCGATTTTTGAAACAAAGATTGACTCATATTTGCGATTATGGCATTTTTATGTCGTTTTTGAGGTCATCGGTCCACTTTTTATGGCCTTTTTAAGGTTTGGTTTGTATGGGAGGTATGCTTTAAGATAAATCGATCACGCTAATTTTGCATTTTTTCTTAATTTACGTCCAGAATCCTTATAATTTTTTCCAAAAAAAATTATGTGACTGTACCACTGTGCTCTGCACTGTAGGAAACTAAAATGTCGGGCAGTTAACATAAAAATTGATGTGCGAAATTCATCGACAAAAAAGATATTGGCTCAATATTTTAAAATTTTTTTCGCTCTTTTCCTGCATATTCGCATACATATCTGGTATATTTATGCTTTCTTAAAATAAATTCCATGCAGAATTGAAGCAATCAAAATGTAAATGAGAGTTTTGCTTTGACTAAAAGTAAATTAATATTTCTTTATTAAGTCGAAGCTTATTACTATTCTTAGCGAAAAGCACTTTGACGTTCAGGTCTAAGTGGCTGATATTGCCATCTTATTTAGAGGTAGGTTTGAAGACAATATTTAATGTAAAAAATGCACTGAACATAGTCGCCCAAGGGTGGAGTAAAAATTAACTAAATAAACTTAAAGAAGGCGAACGTAGACAAGCTCAAGTATCTGGGAGTTATGCCATCCGTCAAATGTAAGGCCATCTTCTCCAACTGAAGAAACTAACACAACGAACGGCCAAAACCGCGGAAGGGCAGCCATATTTGGTATACTTACGACTCCAAGGCTGACCATGGCATCGCAGCAGAAGTCTCTGCATATAATTCTGAGGCAGTATGCACATAAAAATCACTTAAAAAATACGAGGATCGCTCAGAGCTGGTGTGAGACTGCACTTATCTTTTAATACTCATCGCGTCCAGGAACCGGGCTTACCAAATTTGGAACAGGTGAAGTGACGAATATTCACAGCAGAAAATGGGCTGCACAGACCTTCATTGGCCCAGGTACTTTTATTGGTCTGTTATGAAGCTCCTTCAGGCGAAACTCTTGCATATAGATAAAGAAGGAAGTGCAATATTACTTGAAAAAAAACGGAAGGTAAAAGGCGGTCGAAGTCATTCATCCTAGAAATATCAATAAACAGGTCCCCTATTTTGCTGAAAAAGGCACGCTTTAATAACTGGCTTTGTGAAACAGGAAACTTAGGGACGCCTTAGATGGTCTTCTTCAAGATTGATAATTGATGAGTGAATCGCTGGGCGAATACCAAAGCGTAGGCTACTCCAATGTCTCCCTGACATACCGAAGGCGGTCGGGGGATCTCCTTAAGCTCACAAAGTCAGAGCTCTCAATTTTGGTAACTATATTGAGAGGACACTGTCCGATTGGGATTCATGATACATAAGTAGAGGAATATCTTCTCTCAAACTATACACTATTTGCTAGACTGCGATTTAGACACCCGGCATTTTTTGCTATAACTTTTTTTGAGGAAACCATCTTGACCTAACCTAGTCTTAGAACACAGTATGTGATGGGGAGTAAATAGTAAGGAACCTAAGACAGGCAAGGCCCCTTTAGCTATTCTTTTGATGTCATATTAACATCACATATAGAGCAGATATCAGATAGGAATATTTCGATGACTAGAGACCCGAATTAAATATACTTGCAACTGATTCCTAAAAGTTCTGCAATGCTTAACCAGCTATGACTTGGAAAATGGCGACCACCTCGCCTATACGGTGACGTATGCCACTACCCTCCAAATGGCAACAGACTTCGGAGATAATAACTACACTTCAAATTGAAAAGCACTCGGAAAGTGAGGAGGATTCGGATGCCTACAGATTCAGTGAAAACGTCTGCTTCAACCGATTTCATTTTCGTAGCCCCTGGGGTAGGGAACTGAGTTTGTAAAAATATTGAGCGCATGGGTAAGTCATTGCTCCTGTAGTGTCGCTTTAATCGGCTTTCTAGTTTTACATACGGAATTATAATGGCCTCATCAGGCTTTTCACTAGAGCTGAGAAACTTGTTTGATAAGATTTTCATCATCGTTGTCATCAACGTCGTTCTCCATATTCTGTTGGTTATAGCTTTGGCCATTATTGGCGTTATTTCCTTCCCCAAAGTTAATGTTTTTATTCTCATAATGCTTATTTAAAACTTGTCGTTAACTTCGTAAGCTACATTATACTCGCTTAAATCGAAAATATTTCGCAGAGTAAAAATAAAATGTGCATTCAAATCAATTTCTGTCAACTCCTTAATCCATAACTCATGGTCATCTCTTCCTATTCCCCATTCTAAAGATACAAATTATGTTTTTTTAACTAACTTTCTTTGTAACTGTCACTAAAATGTGGTACTTTATAATTCTCTTATTTTTTAACATTTTCCCGTTTTTATAGCCTCAATATTGTTGTTCAGAGTTTGCTGTTTATTCCTTTCCTGTTTTATTGCGCTGTGATTGTCTCTTCGCTCTTGTGGCAAATTAAATTCTTCTGCCGTCCATTTGCTAGCCACATTTAAACCTCTGCAAATCGTCAACTGTCTACACTCGTTCGTAAATATCGCCGGCGCATCTTTGGCACAACTTTAGACTTTACTGTGTCATTGACTTTATGAGGTACTTAGTTATTCGAATTTGATTTTGGCTTTCATGCTCATTTTTAATAATGGCTGTTTTTTTGCTTTATTATGTTTTTTTTTTTGCTTTTTTTTTATGATGTGTATGTATGCATATCTTCTTATTATTTTTGTTGGTCATCGAACCCGTGTGTATGTATGCAAGTATTTAATGTACGCTTTGATGTGTTTCTATTGCTTTTTTTTATTGTTAAAGCAGATTTTGAGTCATAAAATTTTGCAATCAAATAAATCCTCTCGTACAATTTTCGTTACTTTTTATCTTGTTTTTGAATTTTTTTTTTTTGGTGAATTGTATTCACAGTTTATGCTGTCTTCTTGTTATTTTCGTATTTTATTGACTTGTGTTTTGCATTTTCCATTTCCTTTGACTGTTTTGCTTTTGTTATTGAAATAAAATATTTTTCTTGTTATGGTTTTTTGATATGCTCTGGCGTGCTCAAGAATTGACCTTAAAAGCTACACAGGATGTGGTACAGATTGATATTTAAGTGCATAAATTCAAGTTGCGTGCTTTCTTTATGGCCTAGCTGAGTTTTAAGTAACACTTTCATATTTAAATCCCTTCAAGGAATATCAATTTAAAAAATGTTCAGTATACTTGAAGGGATGAAAAGGCGAATAAAAAAAGGGGTTTTAAATAATACTTATTGCTACAGAATTGAAATACCAACAAACTTTTATGGGGTCAGACATATGTACAAATTTATATTAGGGTGGTCCAAAATAAGTAAAATCGGAATTTAATGCTCTCAGCCCCTGAGATTGTTCTATATCGAAAAAAAAATCCAATTTTTTTTTTAGTTGGGGATAAAAAAATATTTAGAGGTCGCTCAAAGCGCTCAAAGTTTTCCATTTATTTTATATTGGGAAAAAACAAATTTTCGTAGAAATGGTGTGGAATTCTTGAATTCTGATTATCTTCCAATAACAATACCCAATTGTTATTTTAACCGTTATTTAATACTAAAAATTTATTATCTCAAAGTTTTGGCGGACCTTTAAAATATAGTTACTATGAAAAAATGGTACAGTAAATAATTGGGTATTAATATTGGGAGTCTCCTGAAGAGAAATAGATTCTTCTGATCGAAAATATTGATTTTCAAGACTTCTATACCATTTCTACAACAAAATCTCCAAAGAACTCATTCGAACACCGAAATCCCAGAAAACCACGAAAAATATTGATAAAAGCCACGCAAGGTTATATAAAGCCCAAAAAAAAATCTGAAAAAGTTAACAAAAAGCCTGAAAAGGGAAAAATTCCGAATAATCCCAAAAAATACATCCCCTACGAGAAGTGATGCCATCTTCAAGTGTCATCAACAAACAAAATTCAAGACGAATGTGAAGCAACGCAGGCGGTTGTTTTTAATCCCTTTTCAACGTCAATTAGAAAAATCGCACCCAGCCAGCAAGTTTAGATTAATTAAAACCCCAATCTCAGCGCTCTTTTCCAGACTCAACTAAAATCCGTAATAATGCCGTCGGTTTACACATCAGCACTCCTTACACATTTGTCTATAGCAAATCCAACAACAACTGCATTCACCTCCGGCGCACAACATCCGCCCCACCATCGCCCACAGACTGCAACTTCATCCAAAGTGAAATGGGAATTCCCCAAACTCAACGCTGCGGCAAGTGCGTTTAATGCAAATATATAGCTGGCTGCAAGCAAGCGGTTGAGATACGCAGCTGTGAGTACTAGTGACGTAATGCACCCTTTGGCAGGTGATGAGATGGCTTACTTACGAGCTTCATAACAGCGGCTGGCAGCACAGCAGAAGTAGCAGTGACAGCGATGGTGATAGCTGAGACGCCACGCGAGGCCATTAAAAGCCACTGACACTGACATTGCATTGGCGCTCAGCGAGCGGTAAGTAAAAACCAAGGAAATTATGGAGTGCGGAAGTGTGGAAGTGTGGAAATGGTAGATGCGCTTTTAGTGAGAGCAGAAACTTTTCGTTGTTTTCCGCCTACATTTTCGCAACTCACCAAACTAGAAAGATGTGTATGTAGGTGTATGTGTTGCGTCCACGTCTGTGGCATTAACCGTTTTTCCAAAAAAAAAAAAAAAGAAAACAACGGTAGCTATGTATTATAGCAGCGCAGTTCTACGCTTATTCCGCACTTGTCGGCGGAACGTCGTTGCTGCTCTCATTCATACGACGCTTTGGCATTCATAATCAGTGACCATGAAAACTAAGCGTCTTGGGAACTGCAAGGAAGGCTGTCGGATTGAGGTAGGAAATGTGTTTTTTGTAGTTGTGAGGAAGAGGAAAATCTTTAGTGGCATGCCAGATGGTAGGAAGCAGGAAATGTGTCTAATATGCTGTGCGATGAAAAACTAAAAATAAAAACAATTAATGTTTTTGTAATCTTATGAAATAAAAACATCCTTTGGTAAAAAAGTTTAATTTGAACTGGTCAACATCCAGTAAGTAAGTAAGAGCAGAATTGTAGATCCATCATATCAAGAGAATTTATTAGAAACAAGTAAGAAAGTCTAAGTTCGGGCGGAGCCGAACATTAAATACCCGGCGCAAGTATTAAATATATGTTTTTTCACCTTTCCGAAACCTTCCGCTAGATGGTAAGCCGGGGTGTATCAATTTTGAGTAAATTAGCGTCCTTAAATTTCTAAATATTGCAGTTTCAAGCATTTCTGAAATTTACCGTTATATGAAAAGTGGCCGATTTCAATAATTTTCAACGTTTTTTTTCAACGTTTTGCTT